>NW_017100458.1:709216-734175 GCF_001263275.1 Habropoda laboriosa | reverse complement strand
AATACTCTGCAGAACCCTAAATTATTTATGTATTTAAAAAAACTGTTTCAACAGGTAATCTAATAAACAAACTTCAAAATATTCCTTCAACATATATTCTACAAAATCTTGAAGAAAACATATTTACTTAGGTAGCCAATTTTTCGATAAACGCTGATAAAACTCAAACAACGTGCGGTCACGGCGTCGAAAACAGATAAATGGCATTTGTAGAAGTGACTTGCTTCTACAATCAATTTTCCCGCGGTATAGCACACGTCGGTGCAATGTTATGTTTATCGTTTATAAAACTAAATTTTCTAATTTATACCGTAAATTTGGCAAGGTGTGTTGTTATAAAACTTTCATCAGTGATTCATTCGAGTGGGAAAAGAAAATTTTACACGAAAATTTTTCGACGATTCGTAAGGGTGCGTGTTTCACATCCGGGCACGTCGTTAGATTTTCACCAGGTTTCCAACGAGTAGATACGAAGTTCCGGCGGTCTGTAATTTCCTCTGAGCACCGACTATTCTAATTTTAATGATAGAGATGTAACGTTCCCTCAGTCCATCCTGAGAGACCGTGGAAAATCTGTTCAAAGGAGCGTTCGCCATCGCCCCGACGAAATTACGATTCGCACACGCGTTCTAAACAGGAATAACACCGTGTACAATGAACTAACTGCGCTCTATACTCTTCTCCATCCTTCTGTAGTACAAATAATCGCGAATATCGTACCTGAAATTAATCTAACGCGTGAATTTTAATTCCTAGTCTGTTCTACGTTGTGATTTCCGCTGTTAAAATTCATTCATTCAGTTTTTCATGCCAAAAGAATTACAAAAATTTGTCCAAATTCTGTCCTCCACTTCGTTCGTATAAACGGTCTATCGGTGACTGAATTAGTTAAAGAAAATTGTTTAATCCTCGACAGGTATGCCGGCCGCCCGACCCTTAGATTTCTTAGCATGTAGTTCTATTGTATATATTTTTTCGCCTTCGTTCGTTTCGTAGCAGCAGTAATTTTATGACACCACGACAATCGCAGTCTTTCAATCTAAGAACTTGCTTTTACCTTTATTGGCTCGTTTTCGACTTAGAATCTTCGCCTTTTTAACTTGTACATTTTTTGCATCCATATGGTCACCACAGCCGAAGCGCGTCTTAACGTTGTTGTCTTCTACGGTCATTGTTCGAGGCACTTGAGCCCAGCGCGCTCGGTGGGGATGACTCGCCCCTTTGGGTTTTTCCCTGGGCCTGTTCGCGTAGGGGTGGACAGGGACCGGCAGGACAACGCGTACTCACTGTTCCCGAGAACCTTGTGTCAGAAAATACTCTGACTCGGAGTAGGATGGGCGTGAAATTAATTGAACGTGTCTACGTTCTTACAATAGTATATGTTATTCAAAGTCTATATTCGCGTTATTTAAGCGTCGTTCGCAAAAAGTGTGCTTCGAGGGTCTCGCGAAGAGTGAGGACGCGTCGTCCTGCCGATCCCTGTCCACCCCTACGCGAACAGGCCCAGGGAAAGGCCCAAAGGGGCGGAGTCACCCCCACCGAGCGCGCTGGGCCTGGCTTCGAGATTCTCGCTTCACCGCCTTCGGGACGGATTTTCTTGCACTTGGAGTAGACTTTTGCGAACGACGCTCGAATAACGTGGAGTAGTACTTTCAGAGTACTTTCTGACAAATCCGAAGATTTCTCGCTATTTCCACGTAGATGGGAAACTGTCTTAAATAATAACGGAATAAACTGTTTTCACAAATATACTCTAACGGATAAAACTTGTTCAGCAACCTAATATATTCTCTATTCTCGCTCAACAGTTTCCTTTCATTCGTGAAAAACAGGCAAAAAATAAAGAAAATTCCTCGATGCCATTGTGAGATCGATCTACTTCATTCCACGGATGATCCATCATCGAATCCCTTCCAGGGAAACGATGACGAGACAAATCACTGTGACCCACGGAAACTGCCGGTACTCTCTTTCTATACACGTGCACGGGTTTTCTGTTTACCCATCGGATAGACACACGATGCCTCCATGGTTTTCTCACTGGGGGAGAGAGAAAAGGGCGAAGTGACGAACGACGGAGAAATTGGATTGAGTTTACCGGTAGCGTAAGCCTGGCGTTAGGTGTCGACACCGATGGACTCAGTTAAGAGGCTTTAGGCCGACGCATGTACGTCTTCTCGTATGAAACAAAGGGTCGAAGGCTAGACGAGGGAATCGAGTTACGTTGGATGGCAGATTCACCCCTCTTCGTAAATCGTCGATTATTCGCCAGGCGTGAATCGTTACTTCGGGTGGAAAACTTTCTTATCAGAAGTAAGTAGAAAAGATGCTGGAAATTTTTTGAATTATCATTCGTTTAATCGCGTATAATAGTTTGTTCAGGCATAGAAAAGGATAAGGAAGTATTTGGCAAACCAGAAAGTTTACAGCAAGCAGCGTTGGAAAATAAAGATCTAAGCTTGCTTTTGATTTATAATTTTCACCATCTTAGGGTTTGGGAGAAGAAACAAGGAACAGGTGCAGCGTGTCTATCACACTTCAACGCAATTCTTTTTCTCAATAAGGTTGCATCCAGTCTTTGTAAAGTACGAATATGATACCGTCTTTAATGGACACCTTGTACCACCTTAGTGTCTCTTTTAACACGTTCCCTGTTACGCCAGATTTACAGGTTGCTGTCAGGCGGCCACAAGAAAATACATTTTAAGCATAAGATTACAGTATTAAGCTTTATAATTTTTTTTTCCAATTGAAAATAATGTCTAGCTAGCTATGACGTTCAAAATTTTTAGTTGACAACATTTATTTTATTATAATTATTCTAAACATTTGAGGCACTCCAGTCACTGATGACCACCATGGCCATATCGAGGAAACAATCTAATGTTAATACTTATTGAGTGATTAATTTAATTTCATAATATATCTCTTTGAATGAATTACAAAAACAAATTGCTAAGAAATTACATTAAATACCTGTACACATTATCCGTCGAATGTAGAGGGAGAGCTACCGTTTGCTTGCCAATTGTTTATCACATAGAGTCGTCCTACCTCCACGTAAAAAAAAAAAAATGTAGGGCTAGGGTCGATTCCACAAGTGTCAGTAAACTGTAGGGTCAACCTACATCCACGTAAAAAAAAAGAAAATGTAGGGTCGATTCGACAAGTGTCAGTAAAATGTAGGGTCGATAGCAGCAGAAAAGCTGCTAAACAATTAGAATTAAATGTAACGATAGAAATTATTGCAATAATGCGTAATGCAATTGAAAAATCGCAGAAAAGTCTGATACAAATGTTTGAAAAGTAAAATATATAAGATGAGATACAGTATCTTACCACGTAATGTAACTTTTTATTGTTATTGTAACATTTCTTATTATCTTCCTTTACTGCTACTTCTTGTGAAATTTTATGTCAGAAAATTGAAGAAATTCTTCTTTGTATTTCGTAAGCAATTGATTGCTAATTTGCTATTGACAGATCGATGTTAAAATTTGATGTTAAATGGAACTTTCATATCTACCCTAGAATCTGAATAATTTTTCAAGGTATTTTATTAAGAAACGCGCACATAGTGTTCAATTTTTTATCTTAGAATTAACTTACTTTATCTTACGAACTACTTAAAGTTCAAACTTTCAACTGTGTGTGAGAATGAGAGTGTCGACGGGTACGCGTAGTTCTTAGCTTGGTATCCTTTTGCAAAAGTGAGAATTTTCTTTGGAAAAGGATACCAATTACCAGGTCCCACCACGAGGAGGTGACTACGCAAGGGACCCGACAAAAACACATGCCCTACTGGCAGCTCTCTATCTTCAGAGATACGCGATTCTCATTCGTAGCAAAGGAAATACATACTTTTATCAAAAAGAGTGTCTTGTATTTCACTTTCAATCGCAACTCTAATCATTTTCTCAATCCCAATGCAATATTTAAACTCTAAAAATGTCGTACTCTTCCTTAATAAGATGTTGAAAATGTAGATGGTATTTTATTAATTATGCTACGAATGAGTCGCGTATCTCTGTAAGAGAGCGCGCACATGGTATTCAGTACAATTTTTCCATTTTAGAATTCTTAGAATATCTTAGAATAATTTTATACAATTACTTAAAGTTAAAACGCACGCATCCCACGACGTCCATCGGCGGATGAATAGAATATTTTTTATTGTCTTATGCTAACTTATTTTATCTTACGAACTACTTAAAGTTAAGACACTCGTTCAAGCTCACTTCATACTCGGTACAGTTTTCGATCTTAGAATTAATTAAAGCTAACATGCGATAAAAAGGTACATTTTTCAAACATACAATGAAGCTCTGTAAGAAAAGTATATTATTAAATTGCAATAGGAGGATAAATTGTTAGGATATCTTTCTTATATGAAATCGTAGCAATGGAATACCTAATTAAACCTCTGATAATGAAACTCATACCTCAACTCAAGGCAAAATTCTTTTTCGAACAGGAGAAAATTGAACTCTTATGTGAGCTCGAAATATTTACCTAAATCGATCATCGAAAAAACGTACAACTCCCTAAACGCAGACCACACAGGTGGATATTGTTAAATAGATTTTATTCCTACCCTGAACCTTATCAGTACTCTCGGTACTTTTTATCTCGTTAGAATTGGCAACAATAGGCTTTGAGAAATGATCTCTACGATCAAGAACGCTCAGGCAATTTATTTTCATTTTATTTAATAAGGAAAACCGCGAATTTATTACAATTTAACAAAATTTCGCTGGAACACTGAAACAGAATATAAATTAGATCGATAAGATAAATAATTCATACGACTCACCATTCGTAACCTTTGAGATACCCTTAGTGACCCATTTCAGTCCTACCAGCCTTCGATTTTGACCCACAATTCACTTGGAAGCTTCTCTCAGACCCATAAAACTTTTGCAATTTCCTCAGTGGACCATTGAATTCCTCTCAGCCTTGAATTTTCATCCACCCAGTGGCCCACAATGATAGATTGAAAGACCCAAAGCCAATGCCCGAGACCCACCAGACTTGAAAAGCTGTGAAAGGGTGACGCGCGAAAAGTGGAATACGAATCGCGATTTATTTTCATTTTCAGGGATTTTGTTTAGTACCCGAAACCGTGAATTTTTATTATCCTCCATATTTTCCTGTAGTTGATTTTAGTTGGGAGATTTAGCAAAAATTCAAAAAAGAAAAGAGAAAAGAAACGCAAAAATGGAAAAAGGGACGAAGCTATTTATCAACCGCGACGCGACGTGATAAATTCTCGTATCGATCGAAAGTAAATGGGAAAATTGATTCTAAATTGAATTAACGCGGTATACTACATTGATACAAAGTAAATGGGAAAATTGACTCTAAATTGAATTAACGCGGTATACTACTTTGATACTCTAATAATGGGAGGGCGTTTGCACCATTAGTGCAGTAGAGTCCATCCAGTTCTTCTTTGACCTCTTGGTAGTTCAGCTTCGACATGCACATGCACACACATATATAACCAACCACCAAACCCTCAAAAAATTCACTCACAATTCGCAGATTAAGCAGCTGGGCTCTGCAACGTAGATTTGGCTGCCTGGCTGCATTGCCTCCTTCCTTCCTTCCTTCCTTCCATCCTCTCAGATCGTCATCCTTCCGCAAATCATTCCAGTTCCTCGTCGTTGATTTCCCAAGACTCACAGACTCACAAAATGTGAGTCACTGTGGAATGGACGACGCGAAAAGTATTTCGAAACGCGATTTATTTAAGAGGGGAAACCGCGATATTATATTATTCTCGATTTTTAGAATCAAGTTAACTTTAAATAGAATAAACGTAAAAAAAAGAAAAGAGATATGAAATAAACGCGATGTATATAAAGCAAAAGAATAAACCGCGAATTGATATCTTTCCCGAATCTCTAACGCAAGTAAATTAGAAGGAGGGTATCGATTAAACGCGTAAAAATATTCAATATAAAGCGAACTAGGGATGAAGCAATTATAATACTCAATGCAACGACTCTAGTATTTACTAAAATTCAAAAATTCTCGTATATATTCCGAAAACCGATTTTTAATTGCGAAACACTACTGAGACGGTTTAATGTGGGGCAGCCAGCTCATATTTGAACTGGCGATACACAACACAACTAACTACTAAACCAAATCACCAGAAAAAAACCCATTTTTGTAACTCACTGTTCGTTGATTAAACAGCTGAGCTCTGCAACGTGGATTTGACTGCATTTTCTCGTTCCTTCCACTCAGATTGTCATCCTTCCTTCCTTCCTCCCAGTTCCGATCGATTTTGCAAGACTCACAAACTCACAAAGTGTGAGTCACTGTGGAATGGACGACGCGAAAAGTACTTCGAAACGCGATTTATTTCAGTTTTATTCAGAAAGGGAGAAACCGCGAATTTATATTATTTTCAATATCATTATTGAATTAAACTTTCGTAGAACGCGAGTGAAAAATTAAAAGAATCAAAAGAAAAAACGCGAATTCGTATCTTTTATTTATTCGTATCTTTAAATTTGAATAAAATACGCGACGAGAATTGGGGAGAAGCATAAGTTAAACGCGTTAAAATATTCAATAATAAACGAACTAGGGATGAAGCTGTTATTTCAATACGTGATGCACTGACTCTAGTATTTACTAAAATTCAAAAATTCTCGTATAAATTACGAAAATAGATAATTAATTACGGTAAACTACTGAGACGGTTTAATTTAGGGTGAGCATAGTGCACGAGTGTAGTGCACTCGTTCCAAATCAGCTCACAATATACAATAATAAATCAACTAACTACTTAACATGCAATTCATGCAAATTCCTTGGATGGTAAACAAAATAGCAAGTCATAAAATAAATTCAATATCAGAGAAAATATATGAAAAATACTGAAAGAAAAATTTCAAATTAATTTCAATTGCTGTAACGAAAAAGGAACCTTTCAAAGTCGTTTCAATATCCTATTCGACAAGTCTGAAGAACAACGATGACTAAAATTCAAATGTTTATTTCCCTAAACCTTCAAAATAATTTCGAAATATTTTATTCGAAGCGGAGTATTCCAAGTCAGTATCGATAATTGAAGAAATTATTTGATTGTATTTAAAAGAACCGAAAGGAGAATATTTATAGTCTGATATTAAATGTCTAGCAAGTACCAGTAATTGGTAAAATGATTTATATTTGCTTTAAACGGAAAATTTCTAATAGGTATTAGTTAAAGTGATTTGTTATTCAGTCTATTGTATTGAAATTCTAATTGATTCTAATGTATACAAGTGTTACAAGAAGGCTGAGTGTGTACAGGGTGGACATAAGCTAGCTAGTAGCCCCCGACCACTCTATTCACATCTCAGAACCTTCAGGTGAAAATATGCCGCGAAGTGTCTATGGCCCAGTATAAAGGGTGAATGATTTCGCGGGACATCGGCGGGTCCTTATATACCCTCGGTACCCTCTCCCCAAAGTCATTAGCAAAATCGTCGGTTAGGTCAGGCGGGAATCGTCTATTTTTCGCGGGAAACCGATTACTTTTAGCGGGAAATTTCTGTTCTTCTATTATGATGCTGTAACACGGTATAATTATTAATTTTCACAATTTTATTATTAATTTATTACTTGCAACAATCTATTATAACGCTACATAGAATAATTTATACGTTTCTATAACTTTCTTCAATGGATAACTACGTTTCAATGTCCTCGTTACTTACTGGTGGTTTAATTAATTTGCTAAGGATTAAAAATCAGATTGACCTGTGGTCATTGATTCTAAATAACCATAGTGATAGTAAAATTTATTGTGTTAAGTAATGTTTTATACATGTTAGAAGTTTATTCGATATTTATTTGGCGTAATACTACGAAATAAATTGTATTACACATTTTCTCTGTTTACACTAGATTTAAAGTTCGTAATAATTAAAAATCAGGTTGGTCTGTGGTCATTTCATAATTCTATTATAATATTATAATACCGTATAATTTATTAATTCTCGCGATTTTATTATTAATTTATACTTTCAACAATTTGTCGTAACAGTACATACTGTTATTTATACATTTTTGCAAGTTTCTTCGATAAATAACTACGTTTCAACGATCTTATTACTTTCTCGCGGTGAAATTAACTTCGTAAGGATTAAAAATCAGGTTGACCTGTGGTCGTAGATTAAAAATAACCATAGTACAGCTAAATTTATCCTGTTAAATAATTCTTTTTACACGAATGAAGAATGTATTCAACGTTTGTTTGTTATAATATCGTGAAATGAATTATATTACACATTTTCTCTATTCACACTGAATTTAAAGATTATAACGATTAAAAATCAAGTTGACCTGTGGTCATTTATCAAGAATAATCATAATAAAGCTGAAATTATTGTGTTAAATAATTTTTTTAATACGAATTAGGAATTTATTCAATGTGAGGGGTGGTAGAAGTTCCTAACGGAGGGAGGTCTGTGTCAGGGTTCGAGGATGAGTCAAGAATCGGCGTGATATTCATTTTATTTTAATTATTCTCAATATTTGAGGTCCTCCGGTCACAGGTGACCAACGTAGTAGTCAACGTTTTAAACACTACACGTATGTAACAGAATTCATTTGACAGTTAATTCCTCGATTAACACGTTCTGTACCCGACAACCAGCGACGTGACAGAGAACGTGTTGACAGTTTAAAAAATAGTTTACAGTTACTTTTCATCGACAATAGAGGTGACCGCGATAACGATCGTGATAGCAAGTACAAATCGTCCGTAGAAGATCGGTAATCAATTTGGAATAGCAGCTAGAACCACTATAATCACCGGTAACTTCGCTAACCATTGAAAGGGTTAAAACGTCTAAACGAAACGGACAAATAGTCCCGTTGATCAAACCGGGACAACCGCAAATACGTGCACACATGTAGATACATGACACCTGTCCCAGCAGGTATATGGTCTCTAATTAATCGCCCGGTCCAAGGCTGTTCCCCTTAGGTGCAATTCATCTTATCAGTCGCGAAGATTGATTAACGTAACACTTCTCGAATTCGTTGCACAGAATTCCGGAGAGTCCGTTGAACATCCCTCTCCGTAGAAAGAGATTCAAGCACATCCGGCGATCGCAAAAAAAAGTGTAACTTTTCAGCGAAATCTTCCCCTCTCCTCTGTCAAAGGTAGCAGCAAAGAAGTTGCAAATGAATTTTCAGTTAAATACTTGACAAGCAACATTTTTAGTAAAGTGTTCTTTGACGTATCCGTGAAATCTTTGCCCTGGCAAAGGAAGAAGCTCGAGGAGTGCCTTGAGAACTTCTCTCCGGGCAGGAACCTTTTTATTTCGATCAACCTTTGACTCTTTACCTCTCCACCAACATGAATCCACTCTTCAAGGATCCATACGCGCGTGTATCGCTGCCTCCTGTATCCTGCGTACCTCTTGGATCGTTATTGCGACGCATCTAACATGCTGAAAGTTCTTTCTTCGAAAGGCTCTCCTCGCCGGATTAATCTCTCCACCTCGACGAAAGAACGTTTCAACAGTGACAACTTCACCTCGCAATTAGACGTTCGTTGGACGAAGAACGCGCTTCCTTTCACGCTCGTAGATTTTGATAAAAAAAAAGGTTAGGGGGCGAAAAAGGAGGGACGAGACAAGAAATCATGCCGAACGATAAATCTGAAAGTTCCGCCGCAGACTTGCTCTCGCATCGCGAACGAAAGAGGAGGAGTAAGAATCTTCGGAAAACCAAGAAGTTTCCTCTGTCCGCGCGATCTCCACGCGAGCGCGAATATCCCTGAAAACAAATTTTCCCACCGTACCTGCACCCTGGCCCATTAAAAGTAGCTGTCAATGTCGAGAATCAGATCGAATCCTCTAGGTTAGCTACAGAGCTCTACGAGGGGAGTTTATCGAGCCTCCAGATTTTTGCCCTCGATCGATCCCTCGTCTATGGAGGGTAGAGAGAAGTTCGTTAACCGACGATTGCAATATTTATACGGGCGAATTGAATCCTGCCCTCCTCATCCCTCCCCCCACCACCGCTCTCGACAGCCGGCATTAATTACTTTCCGCGAATTCCCCCAAATAATCCCAGGGCCCAGTAATAGCTTCCATTGATTCGCCGCACTTGACGACTGGCGTCGGGCTAAAATTTGCATATCGACTAGGTGAATTTCGCGTAGCACACGCCTACGAACTCGCGACGCGAGCTAAGGATTCTTCGTCGCCTGTACCCGAGGGATTATCGGGAAATCTTGGATTTCTAAGATCGCGACGAGGACGACGACGACGGCACCGAGAGGGCACAGATGAACGAGCAGATATTGCGATCTGACGACGGTTTTTGGATAAATTAGAAAGACCCTGGGGTGAATACGAATACGGCTGAGTCTGAATAAACTTGTGTGAAATTCTACGTGTGCTCTTGTGAATTAGACGAGATTGGTGAGGAGGAAATTTGTTTAATAGTTGATGCGAAGTACGGTTTAAGAAACAGAAGAAAAATCGTGAAATTTGATTAAGGTAGTCGGTGGAAGAAATATAGCGAGATTGTAAAATCGATCGGGTGTCGAGGTAAACGTGTTTCGAGTGTGTTCTAACTGTTACACCCTCAAATATTTTCTTTCCTAGTCTTAGTCTTAGTCTTATCAGTATCCACACTAGTCACCAATTTTCACCATTACTCACACTGGACTTACATAGTCATAATCCAAAGATCATCTTCCTCGAACCCTTAAATAGCCCTATTTTTCCATCATCGGGTCACTCTCTGTTTTGTCATCTGCACGTCACGTTTCGCAAGGTTTAATAAAGCTTCTTTTCTGCGTAACGTCGATCTTTAATTGCTCCAATTACCCCAACCCTCAGTTTCGAAAAACTGAGGCACCAACCGGGCATCACATAACGAAGAAATTGACAGAACTACGAGAAGACAAGGATCCGAACCCTCAGTCAGAGAAGTATAACGTTATTTATCGCGCCTGCGCAGGTTCTGTCGTCCTTCACATTCTTCTAACGCCAGGACTACCAAAGTTATGTGCGTTTTCTCTACCAAAGTTATGCGCGTTTTACGAACGTTTTGTCAAAACAATACGTGTCAAAGTAACGCAAGTCACTATTTCAAAAGATATCGTCGGAAGCACGATAAACGAATGGCAAATCGACTACACTTTTCTAAGGTGAATCTAAACGATAACTTGTAGCAAAGCTCGTGTAGTTATCTTATACGTCGTGTAACGCAGACAGCATAAAGGATCCTGCGGATGGAATCCGTGGGACGAAAGGAAACTCTGGAAAGTTCATTCCAGAATCTAATCAACGAGAGACGAAGAACAAACCGATCAGAGAGGACGCGTTTCAACTTCAAAGAGTTACGCGAGATCGGTAACAGGGGGCCGCGAACCGGCAAGTTGGCCAGCCGTGTATACTGCGACGATGAAGCAATTTGATAGGATTCAAGTTCGGATGGGGCTGAAAATAAAGCCACCGCCACCGCCGCCACGATTAAACCCTCTTGGTACGTTGATTACCAAACCGGACAGTTTCGGGGAGGGCAGCGGTTTCCGGCCTGGCGTGAAACGAAAATCGATGCCAGGCCCTGTATACCGTTCCCTTCTCGAACCTTCGTTTCTTCTCTCGCGTCGATACTCGACAAATTTTCGTCTCGTTCGTCAAATTGCACAAACTAACTCGATTCAACGATGTTGTAACTTGAAAGAAAAAAGAAAAAGAAAAGAAAGAACCGATGGTAAACGGAAATACTATCCGAGCTTCGTGCGGAAGATTCGTGTTCTATCAACTTCGGCTCTCCCTCCCTTCTGTCAAAGATTACGCGAAGAATCGGGAGCAGCAAAAAAGCAACGGGACGAGGAAAAAAGAGGCAGGGGTAGTAAGGTGACCGCGACAGGGACGAAGAGAAATACACGGTGCAAGAAATAAATCGAGAGGACGCGGCGAGGAGTGTGAAACGAAGGGTACTGTGATGTGTTCGAGGGTTTAAGCATAATCGAGGAAGTAAGGATGAAAGAAGAGCAATATTTCAATCTTCATTCCCACGACTACAGTCTTTTTTCTCTCTTCCTTCACCTTCGCAGAGTAATCCGTGTATCGCGGCGAACAACGAATACATCTCGTTTTAAGCAATGGACGAGCGAAGGAGGAAAGGGGGTGGACGGCGCGGTGATGAAAGGAGAGATGGGAGGAGGACAAAGACCTCGGCTAGTCCGGTGGATGGGGTTGATTGTAGCTGGTCGAGCAGACCAGAGAGAAATTGCATTTTCCATCGCATAAATCCACGAGCCTTGCGTCATTTCGTTTAAACAAACCGCGTCCATCCACCGCTGCCAACGACCATCCTCTTTCCATCCGGATCTCGTCTTTTTGCTAACCCACCGGCCGCTGTACTACGAAACCGCGAAACTTTCATTTGCCACAGAGATAGCCACGCTTACGTCCTCCTGCTACGGACACTTTGATTATGATCCTGCAAAATAATTCTGACCGGGAGAGATGGGGAGGAATCGAGTGGACCACTTCTGACGAGACCGTAATATCGTATCAAGGGATTTCCTTCGTTCTTTCGACCAGGAGCGGGAACATTTTCGTTTGAATGCGAAAAATGAACGATACGGAGCCTGTGAGAAATAGTTTCGTTGGAAATTGGTTCGTGTATTCCAACACTGGAACAGACCCGAAGTGATAATTATCGATTTTGATGAAACTTTGGTATAGAGCAGGGGTGGCCAGCTACACTACCTTTGGAAGCCACATTTCAGGAAGGAATATTTGATAACAACTTTGATAACTTTGTAACAAGAAATGAAATAAAATAATTACTTTTGGACATTGATCAGTTTTAGTTTACCATATTTCATACATACATTTTGTTAATGCTCGTGGTTGTGGCGATGAACTTTCGAGCTTTGTGGATGTTTGCACGATGTTGTGCCGTCTAGATACTGGTTCCAAGGACCACCCAAATGATTGGAACTTGTAAAAACTGATCTATGGTATCGCTGTGAGCTGGTTGCTCCTTGGTTCTCCTTGTTCGTGGTGGTTGAACGACTACTCGACGACTGACTCTCCGACGTCGCGTCTCGGACGTCCGTGAGAGGGATTTTTGTTGAGACACGCTGATTAGTTAATGGTTAACGATTGCATTTGCCAATCAGCGTGTCTAATATCGTCTTTACCGCCCTTCCAGTGCGCCCTTAACGCGCTGTCACCTTAGAAGGGTGGGAGACGGTCGCGAGGGGTGGGCGGAAGGTCCCAAAAATCTGGAATTTCCTCCGGGTGACTAATCGGCAAGCGGGTCGTTCGGAAATTCGTGGTTTATGGTATGTTCGTAGGCTATTGAGCGCGAGGGACACAAATTACTAAAAATGTAGCAAAGCAATTCTAGTGACCCTCGGAGGAGGTAATGAGACCCGTGCAAGCAATAAACGAAAATCCTCAACTCAAAAATAACCGTTCCCGGTCGATCGTGCCATAAACCGTTTCTACAGAAAACCTAACACATTTTATTTGCATAAGAGCCGTATCACTCACCTGCGAGAGCCGCGCTGTGGCCACCCCTGGTATAGAGCACATATCGGCCAGATCCGGCCCTAATCTATTTCAGCGAAGTTTGAGCTTCATAGAGCTTTATACCAAAGCATCATATTGTAAATAAATGAAATATGAAGTAGCAACTTGTTTTAATTCGTTTAACATTAATTTGTTTTATTTAGTAATTTGGTCCGTCCCTTGACTCGGAGACAGAATGATAATTTGGCCTCAGAACTAGGAAAGGTTGCCCATGCCTGGTATAGAGGGTGGGTCCGATAACTAGGCTGAATTGTAACTCTGAAGATAGAAAGAAATTGTAGAGGAAGATTTTATATCTTTTAACAAGCTCTATCATCGTCGCGTAGTGTAACTTTTTACAGTGGTGCATCGGTGCAGCTGCAAAGAGCAATAACACTTGCTTTTTAACTCTTTCATTGATGTTGGTGCCTATAGGCGCTTTGAAAATTTACTCACGCAGCACAGTTCGCGCCTTTTGGCGCACTTCTAGCCTAATTAAACCTGAATTTGATCTTGTATGCATTTCTACCTTAATTTAACGAGACAAACTTTAAAACGATACAAACGAAATGAAAGATCTTGCAGCTACGGTTGAACATCTACTATCCGTCACGTGCGTTACGTATTAAAATCTGCCGTAGCGAAAGGGTTAAATGGGACTCTATATTTTTTGGTACACTAGTTGATGCAGTTTCTCACTCTCTGTAAAAAGGACTTGTGCCTTGAAATTATTCATTCGAATGTTATTGAAGTTTAAATCTTCCTTAATTACATTCCTGTCTGTTAAAGTGTAGTGTACTTCTCTAACGCGCGTTACAATGTTTCTGCTACTAATACCAACTAGTGTAAGATAAAAATAATAATGAAAATACTGAAATAATGTATCAGATTTCAGTAACTTTTGAACTAATAGTTTCAACGCAGAAATATCTTAATACGTTTTTGTAGAGGGTGAAAAGCTGCATCAACTAATGTATGCAAAAAATGGAGTTCCATTTAAAAAACCAGTGCAATTGCACTCTGTAACTGCACCGATGCACGTCTGTAGAAAAAAAATCGCGCTACACGGTGATAGAGCTTGTTAAACCATGCAAAATTTTCCTCTGCAATTTTGTCCTACCATTAATAGAAACAGCGTTACACCGGCGAACTTACTGGACTCACTCTGTATAGTAGTTCTGAAAAAAATATTCGACACGTATTTTTTGATATCGGCAATCGTGCAGAGTAAAGTGGTGAAAAATCGCTGTGAAAATTCGAGGTAGTAAATGTATTCAGTCTAATATCTCGGAAACTACTAGAGGAATAACGTAAATTGACGAATTTGATATTTTTCAACGAGAAATTTGAAAAATAAAAAATTGTAAATAATTTCGACCAAATATGTTTATTAGCCTCATGTTCGAAGGCCATTTTCATCCCTTCACTGTAGACGATTGCCGATAAGAAAAAATACGTGCCAAAAATTCTTTCCAGTAGCAAATTCGCATATACATATATGGTGTTAGAAAAGCATGAACAATTCCTCCTTTTGCCACATGATCGCTCGTACCGAATGCAATACTAGGTCACCGATGCCAAACAGTTGACACACACACTGATCGGGGTAAAAACCATTGAAGAATTTTGCTCGTCTTCGTCTAATTTTTTGAAGAATGTAAAGTGTAGCTTTTGCATGTATAATTATCTTCATATTAATGTTCAATGCTAATAGATTATGTGTTACAAATGGATATTTTTTATAAGTGAAAATATCCATTTGCTGTGAAATAGGGAAGAGAGCGCCTTGAAAAGTGTCCTTCCTGATGGCTGACATGATATCAGACGTTGTACTTATCCAAAATACAAAATGCAAACACATTCTTAATCTGTAGACCTGTGGCTATCGTCTGAACTAGAATAATAAAAAAATATCGAGAAATAAAGAAATGGCAAGGTTTCTTTCGAAATTTCTTTCGATTTTAGAAAAAGAAGTGATGGTTCTTTGAGAGCAAAGAAAAAATTCTAGTTTAGCCGATAAAGCAACATCTACTGAATACACCTGACAAATTTCGAGTGAATCAGACTTTTGGTTTTTCGGTAATCACGTCAGCCAATTTCGAAAATGCTGATACGAGAAAAACGCGTTTAAAGTTTGAACTACAGTTCAAGACTATATAAAACCGCTTCCTTTCAAGGCACATATCTCTGTCAATTTTGAGAATTAAGCTTCAAAACTTCCTGGACATATTTTCGAGATGTTGAACTATAAGAAAATGCCAAAAAATTTGATTTCTTCAACCCGTCACAGTAGGAAGACCCCTTAATCGACTTTTCAAAAATTCACGAATACTTTAATTGAAAATTCGTCGAAAATGATACAAGTTTCGCAACGGTAGTTTGTTAAAGAGACGAGGAAGAGGAGGGAAAACCCTCGGACTGTACACACGAGCTCAATTTTCGTTAGCCGGTTTGAGGGGGTTGAAAACTGGGCTCTGGTTGTATCTTAGCCATCTGGAGCAGCTGTATATATCTGGTTAAAGGCTGACAAAGCTAATTTTGTAAAGTGTGCGTCTGGGACTGGACGTGTTAAACGGTTCACAGACGTGGAAGGGGTGGCTGGACCGATAAAAGGACTCCTGCCACCGGATAGAGGGGAGTTATTCTGGAAAATATGGGAATGAAGGTGTCGTCGGAAGTGGAGGGTGTATTCTGAGATACGCGATCCTTTGGTTGTTTGCCGGAGATGCTTGAGAAATCGTTTCTGACGTGATTTCTACTCCGTAGAAAGGGGTTGTTTTGTGATTTGGAAATGTTCGGACGACGAAAGATCCTTCGATCGACTGTCTCTAAAGATAAAGCGTTTCTGAAGCGAATTCTAGTTCGTAGAAAGGGGTTGTTTCGTAATTTAGAAATTTTTAGGATGTAAAGATGTAATAGTAATTTTGTGGTCTACAGAAGGGTAGGGATATCGAGTGAAAATCTTCTTTCGATAGCAGCTAGTTAATTAACAAGATTTGTCCATTCGAAGATGATGGATTTAGCGATCGTTTCACCTCTCTAATTGTGAAAGAAACTTCCTGGGTGATATATGTATATACGTATAATATCGGATCAAGGGCTGACGAGGTTAATACTGTGAACTACGTGCTGGGAATGGTCGATGTTAATACATCTTGGAAAGCCAGTGAAAACAACCACTGTGACCAATTTTTCATAGACTTAAGAGGTTAACCAACCCTGAGGCCTGAAAATGATACCTAACTTTGGCATTTTTTTTTTTTCAAGAAAATGATTGACTTAATTGAAAACTTTTCATAAGAGCTTTGTTATATTACCCTTGGAGAATGTAAAAGTATTTTATCGTTTAATTTCTTTACAAAATGGCGGCGCTACAACCGCGTCACCGAACCTCTATTTCGGACGGACGGTGTTGTTCTTTACTGCCACACGGTTTGGCTTAGAAAAAAATATCAAAAATTTTTATCATCTACTTGCCAATTACTAAAAACGTACGTAGGATTTTTCAAAAATATCGAGTTTTATAGAAATGGTGAACATATGAAGGATCGCATATTTTCCTTAAAATTGTAGTACAAAAATGTTAATTGCAGAGCACGTTTTCAATATGTTGCAAAAATCCTATGCACTTCTTTAGATTATACAGCAAAGAGTATTTTGTGAAAATTGCAAGAGTATCTGATGAAAATTGTAAAAGTTACGGACTACATCGTCTTTGGTATTTTTCGATTCCTGATTGACGCTTTAACCCTTTCGCGACGGCGGAACTAGGCATCGGTACGTCACTAACGAACGGGTCGTCGTGCCATTAGTGCACACCATACACATTAAGAGTGTCTCGCGTTTTTTCAAATCTTACAAGATTTCGTTGGAACAGCAGAGGACTTAAGGGTGTATCGGACAAAGGGAATGTCGTTGAGGCCTTGTTCTGTATTTTAAAATAAATCTTCACTTTGAATTGTCGAAGCGCGAGCCAATGCGACGCGCTTAGTGGGTGCCGGATATAACCGGCGATAGCCAGTGTGAAGCATTTAGTGAATGCCGGATATAACCGGCGCTAGTCGCGAAAGGATTAATGGCATGAAACCATTGAAATATTTCATTGAAACCATTTCGATTATACTTTTGAAAGTATAAATTCAAGCAAAAAAAAAAAAATTCGATTTTTCAAATTACCCAATTTTTCCATTTTGATAGCGAAGATGAAATTTGACAATGAACCGTGTACCAGTTCTTCGTCGGTACATTCGATAAATCTGCTGTCTATTTTCATAGGAAATTGCAGAGGAAAAGGGGGAAGACTGGGAGAAACTTTAACTTGGCATAATTCCATGATTTTAATTCTGGAAGAGGAGGCGAAAGTATTCGGTAAAAGGTAATGTTCGTTTCATTTCGAGGCGAGTTCCGGTGGCAATGATTGGAGATAAAAGTTTTCCTTCGAGGGGAAAAAGGAAGTGGATCGTGATCCGGGAAAGTTAATCTATGGCAAAATTACAATCCGGAAAGTTCGCGGATGACAAAAGCGGCGGACGTCGGGCGTCGATGATTACGCGTTAGTTAGCCCCGATGGAAAACGAGCTACATCGGAATGCAATTAGTTTTTCGGCTCGTTTCCTATTCAAAAAACATCCTGGAACTATGTGTTCCGACCGGGTAGAAAGTTTTCGCGTTCGACGTTTCGACAAAAGCTTATCAACGAATCGAATTAATTACTATCCATTTTCACGCTTGCATACAAGGAAAACATACGGAAGCATAAGGTAGTAGGGGAATTACGAACACCTAAGGAAAAAAATGGAATAAAACGAAATATCACAAAGGTAACAACTTTTTTTTATCCTTTATATACAAACACATATTATCTGTTTATATATTTTTCTAATCAACTTGAACGAAATTTAAAAATAAAACCAATTTTTAATGGAAAAACCAAACTGTCGTGGGGTAATCACGAACGCTACTTATTTGTTTACAAAAGTCGCATAAATAGTCTCTAGATGTGCTTTTCACTTATAAAAAATATTTTCGTGTTCTCAAAAGATGATAGAATAAACACAGAAATTTGCAAAAGGATACGTGTAGCACTTGCTTTGTTTTAAATTTCCGAAAAATTACGTTGTTTCAGCCGTCACAGTAAGAACACCCCTTAAATCGTATGAAATTTGAAAATAAAGTTAGTCGAATATCTAACAAGCGAACATCCCGAACTGATAATCACCGATATTGATGAAACTTTGCTATAAAGTATTACCGAAAAGAATATTTGACGTGTATTTCTTTTATCGGCAATCGTCTGACCACAGTCAAGAGGTGAAAATGGCCCTCAAAAGTGAGAGTAACAAACATATTTGGTCAAAATTATTTACTATTTTTTATGTTTCAAATTTCTCGTTGTAAAATATAAAGTTCGTCAATTTCCATTATTCCTCCATCTCTGATAGTTTTTAAGATATTAGACTCAATATATTTACTACCTCCAACTTTCACGGTATTTTTTACCCTTTCACTGTGGACGACAACCGATACAAAAGAATACGTGTCGATTATTTTTTTGAAAACTATCAGTATATACCAAAGTTTCGTAAAAATTGGTGATTATAATTTTCGGGCTGTTCCACCCTTGCAGAATATCGAAGGATATTCGAACGGAAAATTTGTTGGTCTGAAATGGTGGAGACGAAATGTTATTTATCGTGAACGATGCATTCACCGTGTGTTTTAAGGTGAAAATATATACATTTTCGAGCGTCTCTTCATTAATCATTAATTACCCTTGTGAAATTTAACCGATTTTAAACAACCATGTGTTCGCCGAGACTCAACTCCATATGGAATTAACAAACTACTTGTTGAGTGGTGCACACCGACGCAGGCAAATTACCATAAAGGATTACGCACCTATTATTCACAAGTATGTAATCGAATCCGTAATTAAAGGGTCAAATAAATTATCGAACGAGCAACAAGAACACGAATTTCAGGGGTTTCTAATTAATTTCTATCTGTATTTAAGTCGTAAAATAATCTACGTCGCGACGGTTCGGCAAGAAAACGGAAGAAATAACAAGTAACAAAACTCTATTTGGATGAAAATTTTTCAAAGTGGTAATTATCAATTTATTTGCAATTTAAGCAAAAGAAAAAATTCAATTTTCTTCAAACCTCAGAGGTGATTTAACGCGCCTTGAAACACCCCCCACGCGATTTCCAAAACAATTACTTAACACGTTAAGCGCCGTGTCAGTCACCGGTGACTGACACTATACTTTTCGTTCAAGCCGCGTCAGTCCACCGGTGACTGACGATATACAATTTAAAAAATTATATCCTTCTATTGATAAATTTTAAATAATTTGGAGATCATAAAAGAATGTACCTAAATATTACTTGTTACCAAAAAAAAAATTTTAATGAGTATTATTAAAACACATACAGTCTTATCGCAACCTTACACAGATCTCCGGCCGCCAGCATATCGGTGAAATCGGATATCGCGGGCTAAACGGAAAGGAAGACAAAACAGGCTTGGCGCTTAACGTGTTAACAATTAGACGTGGAACAATCGTTTCGGTGACACATAGGAGTGGAACGATAATTCATCGTCAATGCAACAAGCGCAAAAACATTCGTTAACGCTGAACAAACATGTTTCGCGACGCGTTCAACGGAACATTGTGCGCTCGCTACGTTTTCGAGCAACGCGTTAAAAACATTAACGGTAATTTTAAGCGCTTTTCGGACGGCCAATTTGCAGGTAATGCCAATTGGCTCAGTGTGCTCCGACAATTTTTCCTATTTTTTTCGCGCAAACACCACGTCGGCACTGTAAAAATCACCATTATTCCGCGTCCTCGCGATTAATCCACGCTTTACCCACGTCGAATCATTATTTCCCAAAAGAGCCCGCCGTTTTTTCCACCTTTTCAAAGAGTTGCACGGTGAAAAGGTTGGAAATTTCGTGGACAGAGTACTTGTGCTAGAAATTTTCGTTGCCATATCTCAAGAATTAAGCGTATTTATCTTCTTAACCTTTTCAAACGCGGAATATGTTTGATTGTAAGGAAAATTTGCGAAACACCAAAATTGCTAAGATCGTGAAACGCAAGTTGCGTCTTCAAAAAATATCCAATATTTTTTTATCAAATTTGAAGCATGTGTAAGGAATTTTCTATTTCTTTCGAGAGCATTCGGGAAATTTCTCGAACCGCAGAAGATATATAAACATATTCACTTTTACTTCGTTTGGAATAACCGAGAACTTTCCCGAAACGTCGATGTGCATATTATATAAATAAGAGGCGAGCAACAAAAGCGTGTCAGTCTGTCTGTGTTGCGTCGCCATGAACGTGAGGAAACCCCAGCCTGGCGGATTATCGTCGTAAAATTCATTAGTCAAATTCGACCGCCAGACCGGGGTACCAAACTCACATCAGCCCGCAATAAACCTCCTCGAGCGAACGCATCGACGAAACGAAAACCTCGCGAACCTCTCCTTTCCATAACCGATGCTCTTTTCCGTCAGGGCGACGACTCCACGGTTCATTCTCTGACCAGCGCTTGGAGTCTCGCTCTCGCAGTGGCACCCAGCCCAGCCAAACACAGTACAATACTCATCAACATTCTCATCAACAGTTGTAAATTCAGTCGGGATAATAAAATTCTCTAAATTCTCTCACCTTAATTGGAACCACCAAAAGAGATCAATTTCTCAATTAGGCAGCAAACCTGTACCGTCACCTAGAGTGTAAGCGGGATTTACGACCTCGCGAAACTCTTCGAAAGAATTGCGGTCCAAGGGAAGCTACAGTCTGTTTTCTGTGTCTGTAAACTGTCCGTTTTTCTTGTTAGTGTAAATAATAAAATACGTCGTAGATTTTCTTTCTAACAGAAAGTTTTCCGCGTTTCTTACACATGTTTATATGTATATGTTTAGTCTAGTCGATAAGAAATATCACGTTTAACACATATTTACAGACCGCCGGCATTTAACGCACAGTGTGTAAAACCCTGTTTATATGTTTCCTTCATTTCACTGGCAAATTTTAACAAAACTCATATTTTTACGTCTCCGGGCGGTAACGTGTTAAGAACCACTGCCCTACAGGCTCCTCGAGATTAACATATTTTTATCATAAATACCGCACCTGAGAAGGCCTGATTTTTGGCAATTTTTAAAAACCCGACCAATTCCTTAATTCATCGTCGTACTTAATTCCGCGACGAGATTTCTCCGCGACTTTCAGCCGGACAAAACGTGGTCGTTTAAATCTTGAACGTTCTTATTAAAAAAGACGGCGTGGCGGGAGAAGGGTTGGAGGGAAATGCTGAGAAGACCGTATTCACAGGACATCCTGTATCTTAGCCAAGCACGAAATTGCGCGCGGCTTATTATTTAAAAAACGGATGCAAAGAGAGAGAGAGAGAAAGGAACAGATGGATAAAAGCGTGCGATAGAGGAACGATATCGTTCTTCTTTTACGTGCGATTCCGCTGAGAGCGGCACGATACGATTTTCTGTCAGACGCAAAAACGTGGTGGCGAAAGGAAGCATGAAAGAAAAAACAGAAAATAGCGGGCAGAGAAAAAAAGAAGCAAAGGTACCTCTCTCTCTCTCTCTCTCTCTCTCCTGTTCCTCTTCGTTTCTCCTCGTCCCTCTTTTCTTCGGCTAATTTACCACGAACATTAACTTACCGAAATGTGTACACACACCTGGCGGTGGAACCGAGGGCGCGATTCTTCCGGCTGAAAGTAATTTCTCTTGATAATAACCTCGTCCGACTGACGCTCACTCGTGAAAATTACGGCACCGCGGCCGGTTCCACCGGAATAAATGCTTACGGTACACTTTTTCCTAGCGATTTGAGGCGCTCCATGACGACGCGGCAGACCGGAAATCAGAAGAATTCCGTGAGAATGATGTGGTACACCTTCGTCCTGCAAAATTCAGCGAAATTTCTTTGATACACTGTGTCCAATTATTGTGACCCGCGCGTCGTATGACATAGTGTAGTAAAATAAAAGATTGTACGGTTTATTAATACAGAATATATAAGAACAATGTATGACTAAAACTAACGCGTGTGAAACTGTAATACGACTAACTGTCGTATACCTCTCTCCTATCTTTCATTAGTTTTTAGTCATCCTACCTCCTTTCCTTAACTGTAAACAAATCCGCATCATCCTAACGTTAGTCACCCCGAAACCTAGACTTCCACATCATCCTTTACTTTTACTCATCGCTGAACCTAGACCTCACCGCCTCTCCCTACATTGACCTCTGAGACCAACCCCTACTCTTGTACTTACCGAACTTATATCTAGAAACCTTTTCCGTCGAAACAGCAGATTTCTGTCTAGTGGTCTTCACGCACCGAACGTCACCGAACTGTCTAATAAAGTCGAATAGTACTACGCGCAGAATAGCTCCCTTTTTTCGCCCCAGTTTCCGTCAGGCTCTCCTACCGCGTACCTATTGAATATAATAAACCAACGCAAGGAATCGCGAGCGGCGGAATACAACATAACGACTAAACAACTAAAACAACTCAGATCTATTCTCGCGTCTCTCGTCCAATCAACAATCCTCGTTCCGGGAAGATGCTTCCCTTTTTAACCCTTTGCACTACGCTGAACCTCGAAAAAAGCCAGGCCAAACCCGTCCGCCTGAATGGTCGCGAAAAGTGTCGAAATTTGAAATACGATATCTTACGACTGAGTGCAACATAGTCGCGCTACGAGCCACGAGTCAGACTCGTGATATTCATGTTTGGCCTGAAATGTTGATAACGAGTCTGACTCGTGATATTCAAGTTTGGCCTAAAATTTTCATCACCAGTCAAACTCGTAAAAATAGTGCAAGGGGTTGACACTTTCGGGCGACAGCCGGACAAAACGTTTAGCCGAATAATTTCCAAAAGTTTGTAGCTGAGTACGGCAAGGTTCTCAAGGGACTACGTTGCCCGTATTCAGCTAAAGAATTTGAATAAAATTGTTGTTCAATTTCTGTCATAAACCATTTACCAACGACAACGGACAAGAAATTTATCATTTTCCAAGTTCAAAATCTAAGGAAAAAGAATTGTTGGGGAAACTGCACGAGAAACGTGACGATAGTGAAGTCCTAGATAGCAAGAACTCAGGATCGAATCTAACCAGGTGCAACGATTAAGGTTCCTCTCTCTTTCTTCCCGCGAACACCTCCAGACGATTGAAAGCACTGGCAGCTCCTTTATCACGGAAAAGGTTGAGCTTGTTAGGTTTTATGGTCGCTCTCCCCGAAACGTCAGGCGAGATTAAAGTTCCACAGCATCACGAGAGTTTCTGGTATCACGTCTTAAAAGTGTTGACAACTAACTTCAAAGTATGGTATTGTGAACTAACGTGTCACACGTTGAAAACGTCGATAATAACTGTTCTTCCCCGGCGAGAGTCGAAATAGATTTCACGGAAATTGATTTGATTGGTGATTTTCGTTGCAGCACATTCTGCCCTCCAATTGAGTTTTTAATTACTAAATGCTAACGATCAATTTCTCAAATGAAACGTACTATTGTAATGGACAGATGACGGATCGATTGTCAATTTATCAGAGGATGTTCTTTTTACCATGTCAAAGGGTACTACTTTTTTTTATATTGCTTTAACTGATAATAAAACGCTTGACATACGATATATGTGTATACATATATATATCTGGGGAAATAGGCCTGTGTTTTTGTCGAGGCTGTTTCACAGAGGTTTAAATCCTTGACGATTTCGTCGATCGTTGGCGGCGTTTGACGTTGAGCAAACTCATAATCGTTCCGAATCGCAGAGTCCTCAAAGCAACCCTTGAACTTCCGCCTGGGTTGAAGAGAAACTTGTTTGACGCAGCCTAAGGCGGTTCGAAGTCTCTTCGCCACGGATTCTGGCCAGTACTTACTTAATGTTGTTCCACTTGCGACTGCAATAAGTCTCCGGGATGCACGTGAAATCTATACTACTTGTAATTAATCGCACTCCAAGATCCCCCTTCTCTTTAAGACAACGACTTATCAACACTCTCCCTTCTTCCAAGATATTCCATGGAATTTTCATGCTTTCACTTGATACGTAACGCCACGATACGTTTATAGTGTGGTTGTATAACACTTGTTAACAAGTTAAATAGGAATATATTTTATAACTACAGTAACTATATACACACGTAAAAGAAATAATGATCATTTGATTGTCCCTCTCTAAATATATCTCGCAATAAATTCTCACGTACTCTCCGATATCAATAACAACGCGCTTCACCTGTTTTTACCCCCAGTTACCCTGTATGATCCGCTCGTTTACCAAATCTCGAGACCATACGATATACTCACTACATTCATGCCATCACTCACATCTTATTATTAAACCAATTCCACA
>NW_017100458.1:674249-709141 GCF_001263275.1 Habropoda laboriosa | reverse complement strand
TTACACTAATTTCAAATTACATCCTCTTCTCATTTTATATCATCGATAAATAATCATATCAAATTATTTATAACCCAACTTCTCTCTTCTCCCCCTCTTTCTCCACAAAGTCCCATAACTATATTTTCAATTTCACATATCGCATTTAATATTTCGGTAAACTTTATATTTTTTTTTTTTTGCTCTTTTACCTCGTGTTAATATTTTATGTTTATTTTATTATCAGATCCCCTTCACATATGGCGATATGAATATGAGAATATATTTTTACAATTTATAATATTTGGAAAAACGAGAACATCCCCCTCTGAGGATTCGAACGCTGAATTTCTGCGTGGAAGGCGAACACCTAACCTATTACGCCACAGTCATATGTCCTAGTGCTGTCACCTCTATGTTAATATTATTTCTAATATCAAAAATGATCGTTTGTACTTTCAAGGCTTCTAAAGCCACGTGAGATCCTTTTTCCTTAAGGCTTTTTTTTGAAAACGATATTCGAATGTAATTGTTATTTCGTTTCACCGATATTGCAACCAAATACCTGATTGCAAAATAAAGTTTATGAAAGTTACGAAAATTTCAATTTGCCGAACGTGAAACGTTTCAGAAACTATAAAAAACGCGAATGGGATAACCTTCCGTATTAGTCCTAAAATAATTATTTATGCCATAAAATACTTTTTCTTTCGTTTATTTAAAGTTAGTGCAATATACATTTATTTTTATAAAGCCTATAAATAAACAACTGGAAAGGAAAACAAAGGCTTCTGAAGCATCCAGTATCGAAAGCTGCGTCTACACTATACGTATAACAATACGTTATATAGCAAAGTTATAAAACTTGTTAGAATAATGAAAAATGTTATATAACATTTTCAGACGAAAACCTAGTTATACCGAATTCTTATTATTTTTTTTACGAAGCGTTGACGTTTACAAATTGCAAATATACACTTGGCAACACTTTAGGCAATATTATCTGTCATATGGACGTTATTTTGTATCAGTACTGCGAATCGCCACTTGAGAACCACGTGTTACAGTTTTGTCGATCTATAGATCTTGAGCATTTGAATTTTTGTAGCAGTGTTTTCACTATTTACAACGCATAGTAAATTACTTAAAATGTATCGAAAACAGAATCAAGGCTGTAATTGCAGCGAAAGATAGCGCTACCAAATACCGACTTCATCGTTACTCCTTAACTGTATTTTTTATAACTACATAAGTTAAGTTCAACTGTTTTCGTGTATCTTCAGTGAACAGTCGTTAATTAAAAAATTATCTAACGTGGAAACCTCGATACTGTGATTTTATCTCCACACGAAAACAAAAAACATATTTTCCGTATTGTGCCTCTAATAATTTGATCAACCACTGTACCCACGTACCCTATATCACACGTATCGTTCTTAATAAATCAATCCGCAATACTTGAAATATTTCCAAAATTCTCCGCCATTTTCATTCAGATTAGTCGTAGAAAGCGTTCTGGTTGTTGGGTTTGCGTAATTCACGCGGGATAATTCACTTCTTAAATGACATTAGCCGAGCCGGTTTTACAGCTGTTCACCGGATCTTCATTCCTTCTCCGCTCGCGGAATCTCAATGGCAAACAAAAGGATCGTATCCATTTCCGTAGATCCTAACTCGTGACATCCCCGTAGGGATATATTCTGCGCGGCGACGGCTGCACACCTTACGGGTACAACCGTTAATTCCGTTGTTTACCAGTCGCTTTATTTAATTAGCAAACCGGCAGAAATGCTTTTAACGTCCGCGGATATGATAAATCGCGTTTATATAGCGCGCCTGTAATCATCGGTACCACCAAACACCGTTTAAACGGTTTCGCTATAAAAGCGATAATAATAAATTAAACTTCGTACTTTCACCCTTGGATTCTTAATTAAAAACTAGAACGATTCCTCTTCGTTCCCTGTCGTACTAAATGCAATCATTCTCCTTTTTATTCTACCAACGACCGAAGTTAATATTCCATTTAATTCCCCGTGCACGATATGTTAATTACGGAAACACTTCCGCGATGTTTGGTCGTCGGTCAAACATGGAGGAGTATCGAAGTGAAACGCGTACTTTTCCGTGCAACGTGTACGTTCTCCAAAACTGTATTCATAGGTAGAGCGTCTGCTTCTTATCCTCGCCCTTTCTCCTCGGAAAGAGAAAAAAAAAAACTCGAACCAACGAATCGATAACTCTGGGATTGCGTTGTGCTTAGCATTATGAAAAAAGGGATTACCGTTTCTAAATTCTATCCAGAGATTTTCACTCGTAACACGAATCTCGTCTTTCTCTATCGATTAATCTACGATCAACGTACGTATAGTTTTAACGATAAAAATTTCGTTTCATTTTTACTACTTTTCACACGGTTGTCAAATTATTTCTTCGTCGCGTGAGAAACAACGCAGGAAGGATTTTCTCTTAGCGCCGAAGGGGTACAATTCCTCGTGGTATTCCCTGAGAAATTTTAATCGAAATCCCCACGAAACACAGAGAGAGAGAGAGAGAGAGAGTTAACGTACTCCGTGGGGTGGTTAATCTTCGAAAATTTTCACCTCCCTGTTGCCAGAACCGACGAAAAGGTTCTTGTTCAAATTAGATGGGCGGGGCTGAAGCTCGAGAATACCAACCATCGGCCGCCATCTGCGAACCGTCCCTTGAACAATCTTGGAAACTGCAGCACCGGACTGCAATCGTGTCGCGTTCCAACCGCTGAAACGGGATTCTATGGATTCTCCTTTTCTACCCAAGAGGATTCACCGGTGTGCACTCTTGATCGATGACCAGGATTTCGGGCTAAGTGATCGTTCTTGAAATTGGAAAACGTTACTTTGCTATCTGGTAGAATTTGATGACTCCATCTTTTTCTTTTTTTTTTTTTTGCTTTGAGGTGATGAATCTTCGAGAAATAATTCTTCGGTCGTTCCTCTTCTATTCTTCAAGTTGCACACTGTTCTGATTGAAATAATTTTCATCCTTACTTCAATGGAACTTTAACTCTTTGGACTACTTTGTCGAGCGTGACTCGAGATCAGTTTTATTCACATGTGTGAATGAGGTAATTTCTAAATTGCCAGTTTAAATATGTATTATATTTTGCAATATTCTTTTTACCTGAATGAGCAATAGGACACGTATATATGACCCTTAAGGCTATTTCCAATATAATTAGTAAAAAAGATTGTTTAAATTGGTTCCTATCAACCGAATGTCTTTTCAAGTGCATTTCAAATAAAACTCTTAAAATAATGGGCAATTATTGAAAAGAAAATTTTTTTAAAAAATGTTGAGTTTAAAGGGTTAACACGTTCTATACGAGTGACAGTGATTTTTGAAAGCCTTGGCCAAAAGTATTGGGCACCTTTATTATTACAACTTACCGTGAAAATTATTTCTTTAAAATCCTTCTACGGTTCGTCATCCTTTGAAGTCCAAAGAAATTTTGACAAAGTTGATAAGATTTATAGTGGGCCATGAAACATAGTGTTTCTTCATAACGGTCTCAGTTTTGCTGTTAATATTTTGAAAGTTAGAAAGTTTTTCTTGAAATTCGCCAAAGAAGAGTGAACTGAGTGATCAATGCAAGTAAATTATCTTTTTTTTTTTAAGCGGCGTAACAGTCAGAATGAAATTGTTGTAATTGTAAAATATTCATATTAATGGATTAATAAAATTCATATTTAAAATTAATAAAAGATGACTGTTTCCATATTTCAGTAGCTTGATATCCTCCTGATAAAAAGGTATTTTTAAATAATTCATATTTTATCGGGTGCCTAATACTTTTGGCCAAGGCTGTACGCCGCTCATACTTTCTGGGCCGTAGAGTGGTTTTTTATCATTTGATGTACTCGTTGCTCCATATTTGCCGTTCATAAAAGTGTTTATTTCTTGAAAATAACTGCAGTTTCTATTCTAAGAACTACAGTGCTATGTCAGGGTTCAGAAAAAAGGACATAACCTGCACTCAAAGGCTGTAACCTGATGACCATTACAAACTATCATAACTACTCCTTGAAAAGGAAGAAAATAGGGAAATAAAAATTATTATGTATTCGTAAGAAAGATGTCACTCATAAATGGCCCTTTAGCCCTATGTCACTCTTTTCGAAACGCGTTAAATAATGAAAAAAGATAAAAATTCTTCTATAAAATAATAAAAGTGATTTAAGGAAAGAAAAAGGGTTTGGGCCGTTCCAAAAATTTGCTTAACCCTCCATGTGACTTGAAAGTTACGTATCCATTTATCTATCTATACTTTATAATCTCGTTTTATTTATTCCACTATATTATTATACTATTGCACATCGTTACCAGCCAATTTTGTTATAACAATCATTAAATTTTTACATTTTTTATCTGTAATGTAATTTTATATATCTAATATATCTTATCATTTTTCTCAGAATGCAAAATTGCAACCCTAACTTTCCTTTTCACAAACGAAGAAAAATCAGATTACAGGGCGTTAAGAATGGTCTGGTAGAGAAACACTAATCAACGATTCAGATTCTAAAGAATACTTAATTCTCGTTCGTCAAAATCGAGTGTTTGTCTATAAAGGGGTGTGATGACCGCGTCGGCGTCGCAGCGTCGCGAATTTTCGCGGCTGTTTTCCGCAGTGTGGCCGCAAAAGCACGAATTCGTGCCGACTGCAAGATCAGCTATAGTAGAAATACCTCTAATCCATGATTCACATCTAACCCCGAAATTTAAACCGTTAAATGTTCAATTTATCTCCTTGAATTTCGAAAAAAGGAACAAAATCTACGAACACCGAAACTGTGACAAAAAAGTACCGCGTGGGATGAAATTTTTCTCACCTGTCGGTTAAACAGACAGAAACATACGCTATTCCATAGTTGAGTGTATCTTGTCACAGTACATAACATATGTGTGCGTTTGTTCCCACTGGCAACTTCGTCCCAGATATCCGAGGGCGGGTTTCCGGCCGCGTATTATTCGGGGGTTAGCAGCGAGACGTGCGCAAAGTCCCCGAGAATAATTACAAGTTCGCCATTGAATCCGGAATGCGCTAAACAACGCAGAAACAGCCGCATTGCGATTCAATGATTAATTCAATCTCCCGGCTAATGCACACTGATCCGGTTCCACGACCGTGTGTTTGGATTGTTTTAAACGGCCCTCCGATGATAAACGCGCGCCTCTTCTCTTTCTCCCTCTCCTTCTCTCTTTCTCTCTGAGATTTAGCAAATTCACGGGGAGATGGGCCAGTGAAATGGAAATTGAAATTTAATTTCCAACGAAGATGTTATCCGCATTCAGATTCGACGCTTTAATTCTCTCCCTCTCTCTGTGTCTCTCCCTATCTCTGTGTTTCTCCCTATCTCTGTCTCTCTCCCTCTCTCGCTCCCTCTCCTTTTTTTCGCCGCAAAATTAAATTCTTAATATTTACCCGGACTCTGTTGGCTCTTCTTGCAGCGGGTAAAAATTTAGCGGTAGTCTCCTCGCACAGGTTACACGTTTACACGTACACGCGAAATAGATCCAGTTACGGCTCGTTAACGTGGACAATTATTAGCCCGCTGTAAACTTCCATCAGTGTTCTCCTTCTTTTTTATACTCTTTCTCCTTTTCTTCGGTACCACGACGCAGCAGTTAATAAATCGTTAAGATGCTTCCGCTCGAGATTTCTATGGTCACAGTGTTCTCTGGAACACGATGAAGCAAACAATTCCGGGCAAGCTTGTCAATTTAGTTGATTAACGGGATCCCGTGTGCTTGGTAAAATCTTGCCTTTTTAACCGTTTCTCCCATCTTCGGTCTTGTAAAGCACGCTATACCGCCTCGACACATCGATCTAATATTTTACACACTAATTGGAACTCGAAGGTGATCAATCACATTCGTATTCATTTCAGACGTTCAGTCAGGATGTATATCTTCGTCGTGTGCTATCTTCTGTGGATATCCGGGGTTTCTGGGGTCAAGAACATCACACACGGGGTGGCGAGACACCTTAGGTCCATTGGATTCCCCGAGGGCAGCGGCATGGGGGTGAAGTACCGAATAAATTGTTCTTTCTTCTTAATAGGGTACACCAGCCTGACTAAAAGTAGGTAAAGTTTGAGAATTTTTTTCGTAGGTAACTGCTAAATGAAAAGTTTCAATTTTTTCCGGGGGACATAAGTATAACTTTCAGCATTTTTTCAAATTTTTAGAAAGTGAAAGTGTTACAAATTGGAAAAGTTATTCGCTATTTGCTAGAACATCGATTACTGGCCGCCATCACTGGCAAGGATTAGAATTTCTGAAATAAAAAATTCTTTTCGATTTATAAATAAACATGTATTATCTACAATGCAGAGATTTTTCGAAAATTATAATTATTCTATTATAGAAATGGCGTTTCTAAAAAATTTAATGAAATGTCGAGAAAATCATACGCTACATTGTAGCTAATGCATTTTCATTTATAAGTCGAAAAGAATTTTTTATTTCAGGCGTTCCGATGCTTGGAATAACTCCATTTTGTAAAATTTTTACTTTTGAAAACTTGGAAAAATGCTGGAATGTAAGATTTGTATCTTCTGAAAAAATTGAAACTTTAAATTTAGTAATTACTTACGAAAAAAATTCCCAGTATTTATTTCTACACGCATCTCGTTGTTTTTTCTATTTATTGCATGTTATATCGAAGTCATTTCTAATATTCGCCCAAAGAAATAATTATGATGACAGAAATAACTTGTTACATTTACAGATATTCTTCGCCCTTGGAGTGCCTATTGATATCCCTGACAAATCAGTGCTATTTTCGATGTACTTCGAAGCGAATTACGGTCTTCCAGGTGAATGGAATTCCAGTTACTATCTGGACGAACCTTATTTAAAAAAACGTAGTCTGGATCGACGATTGGCTTATGATATTCTTACAAATAAATTGGAAAGGTGATTAGGTGAATTCGTTAGAAATTAATCGTGAAGAAATGAAAAAATTGATAACATTTTCTCGTAGTTTCGGTTATTCTGGAAAGAGTTGTCTATTAAAAATAATCTGTGAAATTGCCAACTATCCTGTAACCAATAACGGAGTGCTCGGCGAGGTGTTGCAAATTTTATTTACGTAAGTATCGCATGCATTGTCTTTTTCTCTCAAGTACAATTTTCATAGAATTTTTCCGATAAATTAAACCTATCGATAAGTTTCGAAGTACATAAAACCGTTTGAAAAACGAGAAAAAATTATGACCTCCTACGATTTTCATCACAGGCCATCCTCTTCGCTGGATGAGAATCTACCGAGCGAGATTACCGATGCTGAGTACGTGAAAGACTGTAATAAGCACTATAAAAAATGCCCTCAAAGTCCATTAACCTTGATAAAGCCAGCATGATCACAACGATAATAATCGAAGAAGCTGGGGTATTAAACGCAATCTTCATAATACTCTTGGTATAGTTTATGTCGCCAGATAATGCCTAACCTATAAAAAAAAAATAGATACGGGAAGATTGTTATGTCGCTGAAATAAATTACGTCGTCGAACGATGAACAATTCATGTGCAATAATACTATGTTTATTCAATCGGAAATACATGCCTTCCTCCTCTCTTATTCTGCTTTCATTTCGAGAAACATTTCCAAATTTCTCTAAAACACGAAAATGCTTCGGCCAAATACTCGCGAAGCACGCTATCACCGCTGAAAGAAAACTGTAATACATATACAACATATTTATAGCTGCTCTTTTTATACGTGTAAAATGATACGCCTGCGTTGATCTAATCTAATAACACGAGAATAAAGAAATCATAGAAATACATACGAACTACTCCACGAGATGTTCAAAACAGAAGTCAAATTTATCAGAGACACTACACAGAGTTAAATACAGTAACTAAATGGATGAAATGAAATAGAATTACAAATACGTGGACGTGATTTCTTACGTATGCGTAAACAGTTCGTTCAAAATATAATATCTTATAGTAAGAAAAAAAAGAAAGATTGTGTTCAATGTTTCGCAAAATAAATAAAAAATCCCCGATTAAGTGGTAAGAGCCCGATCGCTGTATTCACAATTGATTTTCACAATAACAATACAATTATAGCGGTGCTCAGCACCGTAAATAGACATGGACACAGTGTATACATAAACGAAAATTTAGCTTAAATCTCGCAAACATATAGATGTGAATGCTTTTGTTTTTATTTAAGAAGAAAAATATATTTTTGTTTGCAATTATATTAAATGCGTTTTACTCTGTGTAATTTAGATGCAATGTTACACGATCAATTTTTCGACGTCGACGTCGATCTTTCTCTTTTAAATGTAGTACAGGACTTCCAGAAGTGCGTCTCGTTAATTACATACACTTCAAGTTTCTTCGACTTCCTTCATCAGAATGGGCAAAGTTAGGTCTTCGTTCTTCATCTTTCTATCTCGAAGATAGTGAGACATGTTTTCGTACACCACGAACGTGATCACAGTCGCCGGAATTACCCTGGTCAGGTTCGCGCTCAGACCCTTGTAAAAGCCACGCCAACCCTCAAACCTGCAATTAACCACCAGCAATACCCTTTTGTTAATTGCTTCCTATCTCTTTCTTTCTCTCTATATGTGTATGTTTCAACAGTTTGTTTGCTTAGAGCTCGTTTCAATTGACTACGTTCTCATTCGCACTATACTTGAACCGGCGTACGATTCTTGTCGTGTTTCATCGGATCAAAGTCTGTCTTTTAATAACACAAAAGAAAGCAACCATATATCACGAACGACAACTGTGTATTTATTGACGATTATCACAAATGGTGTATGTACTTTTATTGTTTTATGTAAATGACACATGTATTATGTAATTCTATTACATAACTTTTTTTTTTACTATCAGTTTAACAGTTATCTATGTGAATTAAATTCGTTAAAAGGAATATAGATAAATGGAAAAGAGATTTTTCAAAATCCAGACATTTCCAATTCTACACAATTTATTTTTCTTATCCAGATGGCTTTGTATCTCTTTGATATGATTGTAGGTACACATACAACGTCATAATCGTCACTCACAAACGTCCAAAAATCGTACTGCTGGTGGTTTAACAAAATTGATCCGTGTCTATATCGCAATTACATTCCATGTCTCATATACTCATGCAAAAACACGCACGCATAATACACATTGCTCTCTTACATATTTTCTCGTGCGTTAATATGCCTGTGGTCCCGCCACAGCAATTAATTGAGTCGTAAAAAGTAGTCAAAAGTGAAAAGATGTGAAAGAAGAGGGCAGGTAATCGCTGCAAACTACTATTTGAAAACGATCTTGTTTCACTCGAAGAAAAATATCTGAAAAACCGTGTGGAAAACCAAAATCTTATTCGACAAATATTATTCTTCCAAACGAGTTCCAACAATCTTTATACGCATAACCATTAAAAAATACTTTGCGCTTGCTATTTGTAAGAACAAACAGAAAAAGTGAGCGTCTAAATGATTCAGTAGCTAGTTCATAGTAGGAAACAATTAAGCGCTGCTTTCAGTGTTTATTAAGTCGTTTTCATTGTTATCCTTCTTTTTTTTAAATAACGAGTATCCAGTCACGGCTAATAGTCTGTTATAAATAAATTCAACCTAGTACACGAAAAGTTGCAATGACATCGAACTTTATTGCTACATTTTAGTTGCACTGAGTACCAGACTCTACGACGAACTTTGCAACATTTATCTATTGGTTTCTCTCGAAACGAGGTACTTATTAATTGCATACAGAATTATAATGATAACATAGAGTTAACAATTAAATTGTATATAATTATTACATTCTTACGCACACCTGTCTCGATTTCTTTTTTTTTTTCTTTCTAAATCGAAACTTACGATCAACACCGTGACTTACAAATCACGTCAAGATCACAAATTTGTCTATTTATTCGCATTTGAAAAAACATGGTATGCTTATTACTGCAGGCATACACGTGGTTGTGACTTTCCCATCTTTTTCATGACACATTCGTATAATTCGCCAATTATATATGTATATGTATTTTTTTTTTACAATGAAGTACAAATTGTTTTCTTTTAAATAAAATAGTTCTTAATCCAGTTACAAATCATATCAATTTATGCTAAATAGGACTATTTAAATGTAATTTCATATTAAAAAGATATTAATACACGTGACATATATTATCATATACTTGAGTGCCAGCCCGAATCAAAATGTTGCTAATAGGAAAAATAGTTTGAACTTCTTTAAAACATATAAGTTTTCAGTTTTCGCGATTCACAAGGGCAAATAAAATTACATTGTACGCGTGAAATGTCGAATAAATAAAATATATATGTTTAAATAATTCGTATATAAATTATTGCGCAGTTTTAAAAATAACGCTACTAACGCTTGTAAAGAAAGTCTAAGATGTTATTTTTTCACTAAGTTTTTGCTTCATTTTAAGGTAATTGCCTGATCTCGAAAATATAATTAAATAAATTAAGCACCTATTTCTAAAGTATCAAGGCATTTACCATATGAAGACTACGATAATGAATTATTATTAAGAACAATAAAACTATTCTCAATAATATTCATTTGCTGTTGTAAGTTTCATTCTTAAAAAGAGTTCCCAGGAATATTGTCTAAATTAATCGAGTAGCTGTACTTGTTTACAACTACCAAGAAGCTCCTTTTTCATAATTTACGCTGTTGAAATACACTTGAAAAATATATGATTATCAACAACACTACTTTTTCAATCAACCTATACACCAATCTAAAAAATTAAAGAATAGTACGACAGAAGTTTATACTTCAACCGATTAATTGTATGACCATTTATACGAAAATATATGTGAGTGGGAAAATAACCACTTTCTTCTAATAGTAATACTGTTTCGAATGTACCTTCGACTAACAAAGAAAACAGACTTTCGAGTTACAACCCATACAAACTGACTTAAACGAAAAAATGTCTCTCTTGATTTACCTCTATCATTTAGCAGATTATATAGGGCTGGGAAAATCCAATATATCAAAGCATAGCTCTATCTCGATGAGAAATTATAGAATATCTTAAATGAGGCTAATTATAGTTGTTTTTTCTACATTTAAAAATTGTTTTAGATTAATATAATCTAAGGAGTCAATGAGAATTTGTAGGCACATTAGAAAATGTCTCGTAAATTACGATAATTAAACAAATATTTGGTGTGACATGTAAAAGGTATGGTGTTAAGCCTTTATAAAAACCCCTTAATCCTTCTGACCTCCATATCGATTCAATGCAATGTACGCTGCCCTTGTAGTTATGGTGATGATCTTGAAGTCGTGCTCTAACAACTTGATAAGGATAAGTTGAGGCGGCCGCGATTAATTTTGAAACCGCCGCAAAGAAGATATATTCCAATGTACTCTGTAAACGAAGACAATATTTTGTCGTAATTTTTCTTCGAGAAATATATCAATCTTCTCCACATTCATACGCTAAACGTACCAATTTAGTATCAATCGGTGAATTCAAGTATTCGTTATACCAATTCTTCATCTCTTCGTACACCATAAATTGAATAGCACCGTGAGAGACGCCGAACATTCCAGGAACAAAACCCTACGATAGAAAAAATTCCTAAATTCGTTTAAAAATATACGGTGACGTCAAATTATATATATTCCTAACTTGTTGTCACAAGATTAACTTACTCGATACAAGCCTCTGAATCCTTCGGTTCTATAAATCTTTCTAATTGCATCCAGCATGCCGTTATATCTAAGTGTTTCAGGAAGATGTTTGTCATCCATATACTGCAAGCACAAACGTGTCTTTACTACCCAAAGCGGGTTCGTCATTACTAAAGTAAGAATTCCAGCGTCTGCTGCTGCAAACATGTGCATCGACGGTCCCAAAGGCTTCCTGCTGTTTCCTCCTTGGATCCATGTTTTAATGGTGTTGTAACTAAATGAGAATAGTTCCATCAGTGTTAGAAATATTGCACCAAAACTACTGCTATCAATTAATATCGTTTAAGGTCCTTACAAAAAGAAGTAGCAACCCCACGCACCGCCAGATCCTAAAACATTCGGTGTAACTCCTCTGTAAAGTCCTCTCACCCCTTCAGTCTTAACAATCTGCATGACAGCACTCTTAAGGCTCTTGTATTGCGGCCCCGTGCGTGAATGACCATCGCTAACTGCAAAAAGAACACCATGATGAATAATACGTCTTCCATGCAGGATTGAAATGAAAAATTGGCAGAAAACAGAATGGTATTTGAATTATTTTCGACGGTACCATTGTCCAGTACGTTCGCTATTTCTTCGGCTGGCGGCGATAACGAAGAGGAGACAGACGATAAGCGAAATCTAATTATTTTTTTCCCTCGTCACGTGTCGCGGGTTTATCTAACTCAAGCTTAATGCAACTCCAACCTCGTGACATTTTGTCCCAATATGGATGTTATATTTCATTTTTAATTACCGAGCAACGATGTATGTTTAATTCGTTCGAATAAACAGCGGCATAATAACTATGTGTATTCTTTTCTCTCATACGCGAGATGTGTGTCCCGATAAGTTATCTATATTGTGACATATTTGTAAATGCATTAGCCCGGCGGGCTGCACATTGCAAAACCATCGAAACCAACGATAATAAATTCTCAATAATAACACTGGTGACGGCATGTTTTCGTGCAAATAAAATTTTCTGCACACTTTCCATTAATAACCATTCTCGCACGTGGTGTAATATATCCTATATACAGAATGTCTCAAAAGTGTTCTCTGAAAAATTGTTTATTTTTAGTAGCGAACAACTTGGAGGATGATCGCGTGAAAACATTAAATTAAAACACCCTATAATACATATATTCATTTCACGTTCGTCGCTCGTGACAAAATTTTCACAATAATTATTAAAATACCTGAACAATTGTTTATTTTTAGTAGTGAACAGCTTGGAAGGAAATCATGTGCGAAAATGAAATTGTAATACCTTGTATATATTCATACCACATTCGTCTCACGTGCCAAAATTTTCACAATAATTATTAAGATTCCTGAAAATTGTTAAGTCCGCTGAAAAATTGTTTATTTTTAGTACCGAACAGCTTGGAAGGTGATCGCGTGCAAAACTTAAACTGGAACACCATGTATATATCGATATTACATTCGTTCCCCGCAAAAAAAATGTCACGATAATCATTAAGATTCCGTTACATACAGAAGATCATTTTATTTTACGTATAAATGAAAAATTGTACAATTAATTTTATTTTTACACACATATGCAGATTACAATAATACGATTATAAAATTATTCAGAAAAAAATAACGTACCGCGATATAGTTGTAATAAATCGAGCCAATTCGAGTTAATTCGATTTTTCCACGAGTCGCAATTTAAATCACACGCGAACGCGTTAAAATGTAAATGTTCGCCGCTCACGTGCTGCTGACGCAATCCGCGGAATTTCTTGCGATTTGGTGTGTAGCCAATGAATTTTACGACGAAAATACGATCACGATCGAGCCTCCCGGTGACATCGTCATCGGCCTCTCTCTACGATGATAACGAGATCAACGACTACGAAGCGAGATAAACTCGTTTTAATCCTACAGTTCCGTTTTAAAGCGTCCTCGTGCACAGCAGTCCGGTCGCTGTGAATAAACTGCTATTTTCAAACGACTGACGCTTCTTCTCGGAAATTGAAGTAAAACTGGTTAATTAAGAGAAGTGACGTCGATAAACAGGAGTAGATCTTTCGGTAGACAGCATGGAATAAATATTTGGGCAACCACTCGTCAGACAGCATAGTCATACGAGGAAAAGGAACAATACGAAACTGGTATTGAATAACATTAGCGATAACCTGAGGGGTTCTGGGTAATCGTTTCTGTAATTCAAGCACAGCATTTCTATCGAGCGACGTTAGTGATAATTTTGAGCATAATATGATACAGAAATTTCGTAGAAAGTGTTCTTGATACTTTATTTCCCTTTACAGTTGAAACAAAAAATAATAAATAGTAAGAACGAAAGGCAAGGATCGTAAAAGTGTAAGTGTCACTGGAATGTCTACTTTCCACTCTTAAATGTGATCGAAAGTTGACAATGACTTTCCATCTCATTTCGGAACACGCATCTGGCCACCTTGATGTAGCTTTTACCCATTCGCGTGTTTCAAAATTGCTCAATTCGTTTGAAATCGAATCACTTAAATTACACGTGCTTATTTTGCCAATCTCACAAAGGGAACAACACAGAGAAATTGAATATAAAATCAATATGAAATACCGAGTTTAACGTAGTAAAGGAAAACAAATGGTTTCATTCAATAACCTTCATTTGTACAATAATAATGCCACGAATGTATTTACATTGATTCCAGGAACTGTAGGGCATAATCAAAGTGAGACAACAACGCAAAATTTTTCCGTTAGAAGCAAAACTACTAGATAATAACAACACTTAATGATAAGAGACACTTTTGACTATCGGAAGTTCCACAAAAAATCAATAATCCTGTAAGTGTTAATAATGTTAAACACATGTTAGTCTACTTGATAATTAAATTGTCACTGCAGACCCGTAAAACAGCTGCACAAACTTTTACTTTAAAGAAACAAACGACGAGATGAACATCTGTAACTTCCTGTTTAATGTCGAACGTCTGAAGTATTATAATAGACAACAATAAAGGAACGAATTTAATGGCAGGCGGAAGATTCCTAGACTGGTCGAGAATCCTTCTCGATTGTTCTCGATAACGCCACGTGCTTTCTTGAGACGACCTTGTTGCTCGGGCTTATAGGAGCGCCGACCTGAAGTGTCACTGCTTTTTTCGGGTCTATTTTACTCAATTATCACTACCCTAAGCATTAACCTATCGGTCTATTGTACATAACATGTATAATACATTCAAAACTAGAATACTGAAATTTATCGAATGAACGTTCTTTTTCGTGTGTCAAACATTTATGCAAAAAAATTTGTCACTCTGCCCGGTGTGGTAGTTAAGTAGATCAAAAGAATGAATAATGTTTGCCATGGCATTCAATTTCTCTCAACTGATTGAGAGAAGTTCAAACTAGACAAAACCGCAATAGCAAATGGCGTGTCATCTGTTTTCAAAGTTTTCAATCACAAGTACAAAGTGATCTAAGTAGAAACTTCACATAAGTTAAATTTGTCTTATATTGTATCAGCCTACGTTGAAGTATAGAGAACTATTTTTTAAAAAATCGTTGGAAGTAAAAACTATTCACTAACCGATTAACTTAATTATCACTTGAGGTTCTCTAATTGTTCGTTCTGTTAAAACTATCTTAATAAAACCTTCGTCTTACGCATCGATTATTAAATCGAGCGACATAGTCGAGAGCGTGACTCATAGAAGGCAGCCATGAAGGCACATGAGAATTTTAGCATCTACAGAGTACAAATCGTGTACCACGTGTACGTATATCGAATAGATGAAATATATACTGGCCATTTGCATCAGACCGTTATGTCGTCGGCAGTGACACTCTCTCTTACCTGCGAATCTGGTCTTGATCAGGTCCAGCGGGTGCAGCATCAGCGTCGAAACCACGCCGCCGGATATGCCGGCAACGAAATGCTCGTATTTGAAGTGGCTCAACACGGGGAGAATGCGAGGAGTCCCCGGTGAACCGGTGGTCTTCATCGCCGACATTTTTCCCGTGTCAGGCTGCTGCTCGTTACACGTTATCGATCCGTCAGCGGAAAATCCAGTCGCATCGTTCACAGCGCTAGCAATGCTTGTATCCACTCTGCGGCATATCTCTTGATCCGCGGCGGGCAGTGTTATTGGCTGTCCACGTAGCAGCGCTAGGCACAGCCGAATTCGCCTGTCTTATGAATTGTCGCTTTCCTTTTGTCTCGCTCGCTCTTTTTTAACAGATTACGCAATCCCACGAAACGTCACACACGCCGAACACCAACATACTGAGCGACTGACTGGCACGCGCCGCCAACTTTGCGCAGAAATCACTCTGCCTCAATTACGGCTGCCCCCTTACGTGCAAATGGTGAATTGCGCACCCTTTGGCGGGAAATTTGATTCGAATTGTTAGCGGGAGCCGTTCCTTAGCGCCAATTAGTAATGATATCTTTTCTTTGTTCCAGCTGACGCTTGTTGCTCAATTTTTAATAACTATTATTGTATTTTTCTAATGTTTACTAGAAAAAAATATACGATAAAGGATATTGTACGTTGAATTTGAAATTTTTGCATGTTGTTAATTACGAAGATTTTGTATAATGAAATAAATAAAGATGCTGACAGAATATAAACCAAACTACTTTATAGTTGATAAGTTTCTAATTGAAGACGTAACGGTACACGTGAAATTTCTTGACAAATAACATTTATATTCTTAAAAATAAGTGACGAATATCGATCGACAAATTTCGCGAGAAAAGTGTACTAGATAACTGCGAAACTTGTTTGATAACGTCGAACATTGCTTATCTTTTGAATTTCTGATAGGACTAGTCGTGTATTGGTAACCGGTGATGAACGGATAACGAATTTTTTACCCGTTCTGAAGATAGAATATCTCAGATACCGTTCTGGCTTATTCCTGTATTGGCACTCGGTGAATTGATCGATGCACACCAACGTGTGTTTTACCTATTGAATTATTGTTAAAAAATTATCATTCTGGTAAGTGAAAGACAACAATTGCCGACTATTTCTGTCAACAATTGTAACAATACACGTTGCACATGCTAAAGTGCTTCAATTGTATCCGTCGATATTAAATAATAAGGTGTGAGAAAACCGCGGTGAATTCAAAAAAGTTTCTGTGTTGATAAAATAAACTTTCGAATAAATTAATGTGTTCTCTCTAAACATATCTTTCCTTCGGAAAGTTCGTCAAATAAAAGCCGATAATTTTTGCAGAATGTAAAAACCAGCGTATGGGGAATTTTTATATGGTGTACGATTTGAACGGGGGTAAATGAAGAATGATCATACTAGTGATTCAGTAAGTGAACAAAGACAATAAATTAATTCGACCGGAGAGAAAGAGGAAGGAAGAGGAAATAGTTTCTTCAACTGCAGGACATTGATTTCCACGCGTACGCAGAAAAATGGTAAGAAAACTTTTACATAATGTTTCATATCATCGAAAAAACAAATGTCACACTCGTTATTAAAAATAATCGAAATTCTGAGAAACACTACATGTTTGAACGAGTAGGTAAAATCTCCTCGTGCAATATTCCTCGACTCTTATCGATCGTTTTATTCAATCTAATCGTACACTCCTATAAACACATGTCCGAGCTTTCGATAATTAAAATAAACTAGATATTAAAACAAATTAGATGCTTATCGGAGATTGTTTCAATGTCGAGTCTCTCCCCGTTCACGGTCTCGAGTCATGAAAAATTGAAAGAAACAAAAAAGGAGAAAAAATAACGGATGATAAAAATATGCAACATCATTTGCAGCAGAATTCTCAGGGTCACCCACATTTAATCGTCTCTCGTTGAAAGTCATGGAACTCAAGGTTGCATAAATTGTTCGCACGTCAACTTCCTTAATGTATTCGAACAGCCAAAGAAATCCGTTCTAATGCTCTTCTAAATGGACTCATTAACTGCGGTTTACTTGAAATAAACAAACAGTAACAAGAGTACAATTTTCCTGTCTCGTCTTACGCAAGGGAACATTTGCATCTCGCGTAAAGCACAACACGCCGTTTCTTACTGGTTACGTGTATATTTACTTCGTAAAGGATTCAAAAAACTGTAGGTATACACTGTGTCACGAGAAAAACTATCACAGACGATAAAAGATTTTCTCTGAAAAAAAAAAAAAAGGAAACGATACAACTAGTGTATTATACAAAAGGATAGTGATATCTGCTCTAGATGCAAGCGTAAGCGTGTAGGCTGCGTCGACTATTAGCACTGTTCACCCAGATAATTGTCAAGTTCAGTTCTACTTCGCGAGTCGTCTAGCTATCAGCTTCCTCTGTGCGATATATCTGTTTTAAGTAAGAGTCTTTCGAGAAGAAAATGCAATGTGGTGTTACCTTCACGAGAGTATCTGTCCATACTCGAAAAGGATGCGCCTCAGGTACACGTGCTTATCGGTGAGTGGAACCAGCAACCGTTTACTCAGACGAGCAAACCAAAGGCCAAGAAAGAATTCATTATGTGTCAGATATAACGTGTATCTCGATTGTTCGCTCGTTCACATTCGCGTGCCGTTATCTGGCCGTCCCACGGATTTCTTATTTTATTTTTAGGCATATGCAGCAACGTAGTATCTCATTTGTTTGACATTCGATAAACTTATTCAATCGAGCTTCAGAGCTGTTGTAATTAAATCATTGTACTCTTTCGCGTGTATCACTTTGCTACCAGTGGCTGGAGCAGCTGACGGTGGTCTACCGCCGTAAACCACATCCTCCAAACGCATTCCAAGTGCTACGGCTATTCTGTCTCTCACGTACTTGTAGCCACCTTGATTTTTATGCTCCTCTTGAATCCACATCAGCTGAATTGCGAGGAAATTTTTTTTTATTTAAAATTAGGGCTCTTACCGATGACCGGATTCGTAGATATCTGAATCTTGAGTAGCCGAATAACTGGACAGCTACTCTCAAAAGATCCCCAAGTGATAATTACCGATTTTGATTCAAGTTTGGTATATTCAAGGAAATATTAGACACGTCCTCAATCGTCCTCAAAGTTGGAGGTAGTGTATATATATTTAAATGTATTCAGTGTAGATTGACAGATTTTGTATTTTTCAACAAGAATTTTGAAAAATAAGAAATAAATCATTTTTACCAAATGTGTTTATTATCCATCTTTGAGAGCCATTTTCACCCCTTAAATGTGGACGATTGGCGATAAAAGAAAAATACGCGTCGAATATTTTGTTGAGTACTACCATACAGCAAAGTTTCGTCAATATCGATGATTATCAATTCGGGATTTTCCTTTGTTAGCATCCAAGTATATCCAGGTACTCGTGTGATTTGGATTCGGATATTTACGATAAATTTACCGAATACTAAATATCAGCGTCCTATACGCACTAATTTTGAAATTCTTTAATCTTAACTCGGTTTCTTTAATCTGAATCCAGACAAGGGAAGCTTCATATTTGAGTAATTAACGAAGGAAATCCGATTTGGGATACTCGAATACTCGAGTACTCAGACTCGGATTTCGACATCAAATTCCAATTATAATTAGTGTATCGAGTACTCGGATATCTCTGTGTTTCTTCGTATATTTCGTTTACCTTTGCTTTCGGATATTTCGCCATTTCCTGCGCTAGAAGATGATAAGGAAAAGGACAGAGTTGTTCGATTCGAATAATTGCTATTTTGTCCTCTAACTGCTTTCCCTGGCGAGCTGCAACCAGGTCGTAAAACACTTTCCCGCTGCAAAGCAACACCTTTTGTATGTTCCCCGGCTTGACAAAGGGATCAGGAAGGAGTGGCCTGAAGGTTGTGCCTGTTTCCATGTCTTCAAAGGAGGACAGAGCCATTGGGTGGCGCAGCAAGGATTTAGGAGACATAATGACCTGATTTAAACGAAATGAATCGCAAGTAGGTTTAGCTAAATAATAGGTAAAGCGATATTCGTTTGTTCTGAGCAATTCCATTGTTGAAATGTTCAAGAAAGGAATGATAGACAAAGTGTAATCCGGCTAACCAATGGTTTCCTGAAAGGCATGTGTATTTGTCGTCGAAAAGCGTGAAAAAGGTTTGCAGGTGTAGTCAAATTGCAAACGATCCAATTTATTTCGAACAATTGTCTATTCATGGTTTGTTCTGGACTTTCTCCTGGAGGAGCTCCGGGTTCTTTTCCGGGTATATAGGTACAGTCGTCGTCGCAAAGCTCTAAAAATCGTTCCAGTCTAGCCGACGAATGCTCAGGACCCTGACCTTCCATTCCGTGAGGCAAAAGCAACACCAATCCCACTTGCCTACCCCACTTCGATTGTCCAGAACACAAAATAGTGTCCAGAGTCACCTGAAAGCATTGTCTCGTATCACTGAGAGATCTTTATCGTAACAATATCTTCGATATTTCATAAGAGATAAATGGTATAACAGGAAACACAAATACTCGCATTCGCAGAAATTGCATAAACAAATTCTATCTATATGTAGTTGTTTTTCGAGGAGTGAGATTCTAAATACCTGACAAGTGTTCGCGAAATCGCCAAATTGGCCTTCCCAGATCGTCAAGACATTGTGATTGTAGGCAGAGTATCCTAACTCGAAACCTGCGTTCAAGATTGACAACAATTCGTTAATTTCTTATAGTTAAACCTAGTACACTCTTCCGTTCGAATGTACACTTAAGGATCAAAAAGACCTTTGGGTCAATTTTTGTTACCAGCACATCTCGAAATTATGTCCACGAAGTTTTAGAGCTTAATTCTCAAAATTGGCAGAGATATATGCGTTCAAATGAAGCGGTTTCATATAGACTTAAACTGTAATTAAAATTTTAAACGCGTTTTTCTCGAAACAGCATTTTTGAAACTGGCTGACATGATTACCAAAAAACCAGAATTCGTATCCACTCCAAATTTGTCAGGTATATTCAGTAGATGTTGCTTTATCGCCTGAACTAGAATTGTGCAAATATTTTCAAAATTCAGTCTTTGCTCTCAAAAAACCATAATTTTTTTGCTAAAATCGAAGGCAATTTCTTTGAAACCTTGTCATTTCTTTATTCCTCGATATTTTTTTATTATTCTAGTTCAGACGATAGCCACACATCTACAGATTAAGAATACGTTCGCATTTTGTATTTTGGATAAGTACAACGTCTGATATCATGTCAGCCATCAGGAAGGACACTTTTCAAGGCGCTCTCTTCACGGTGGTCCTACTTTACAACAAATGATGGTAGAATAAACATGCAAAAGGATACGTGTAGCACTTGCTTTGTTTTAAATTTCCGAAAAATTAAGTTTTTTCAGCCGCCACAGTAGAAAGACCCCTTAAGGGAACATAAAATTGATAACAGCAAAAGTTATTAAAAGAATAAGAAGGCGACTATTTAAGGTTAATTCGATGGTTTCAGTCTACACCAAGACTCACCGCAAACGCCATATTCCGACAGCGAAGAATTCGAGACGGTGTACAAAGCTTGTCCTGGAAACACGTTGTGCAAAATATTTCTGTACGACATATCTCTGCTCTGATCGTGAATGATGTGCATGCGATGAGAGAAGGTACCTCGCTCGACATCCTCACCGGACAATCTCACGTGATAACCCTCTTTCAGCAAACTGAGAAACGCTAGACACTCTCCCATAGCCCAATCCGCCTTCCTAGATTCCATCAGCTGTGACCGTTTGTCCATTACCCTTAAAACCTGCACGCAAAACGAAAGCTTGGAATCATCAATGAACGTTCTCCTGTAAAATAATCGAAGATAATCTTTATCAGGAAACCCCAAGAACACTTCCGTTCGCTACTTTCGAAACCTATGTGTGTAAAACCTTGACAAAGATTCTACATTAGTGAAATTCCTAGTATTCGATGATTTCTACAATTCATGCTATCTTCGTCATACGTCCAATGGTACACCGATACCCTATCAGCGTATCCTCAAGCTTTTGAGTAAATTTCGTAACGCCACACCCTGACTTTTGTTTACTCAACAAACGCGCACTTGACTATGGGCCTCGATATCATTCGGTGGAGTGGATATCGCCTTGCAGATCGTCAGCATGGTGTCAATATTAATGCCAGTCGGTGGTATTTTATTCTGAGGACTCTGATTCGAGAAGAAATCGGTCCACGGTAAATCGTGCCAGTCGCTCAGGTTCATCGAGTCGATCGTTTTCGCTTTCTCGAACTCTGCTTCGCAGTAGTCCAAGTACTTCTGCGTCTCCTGAAGAGATACAAAGACCGGTGCAAAAAGAACAAGCTACAAAAGCTTGATTATACGCTGTGAATTGTATTTTTGTGTACTTCTTTGGCGAATGCTTCTGTGATTATTCCTTCTTTCAACAATTTCTCGCTGTATATACTGAGAACGTTAGGATGTTGCTTTATACGTTTGTACATCAAAGGCTGCGTTAACATCGGCTCGTCCAATTCGTTGTGACCGAATCTTCGATACCCTACGATGTCTATAACGACGTCGTTGTGAAACCCTGCCCTGTTTCGTTAGTTTACAATGGAGGAACAGGCTAATTTTCACAAAACGAAAGAGGCAGAGGTATAGTCGGTGGAAGAAATATAGCGAACTCGTAAAATAAAGCAACAGGTGGCGGTACAGCTTGATTTAGCTACAGCTAAGACCGCATACGGTATTCTGTTTTGAGGTCTCCCCTGAGGTGTGACCAGCGTAGATCAGTTGGCTAGTCGAATTTTAAGAACGTGTAACTGACACAGAATGAAGTGAACAACATGAACGGTAAACATTGGAAGAAAACATTAGGTAAAGTAATAAAAATTGAAGCAGAATACGTTATACGTCCCTAACTGAGGGTTCGGGTTCTTGTCTTCTCATAATGCTGTCAATTCCCTTGTGAAAACACTCGAAGCATATTTACTTTTTAAAGGTGTGCAAGACCCGAAAATGTCGGGTTGGGTCGGGTCAAGAATTTTTCTCGAAATTTGGTCGGGTTCTTGAAAGTATCTCGAGATTCGAAAATATCGGGATTCCCGAAAATTTTGAAGCACCGAATCACATTTCGAAACTAGCTTAAAACGCGTATTGTGGTCGTATACAACAAAGCTAGTGCTGAAACATCCATCAACCTTTTTGGGGTTCTCCCACACCTCTACTTCTGACCGATTTTACGAGCTCGCTATATTTCTTCCACCGACTATACCCGTATACCTGTACTCCCCGGCGACTTTGCTGCAATAAGTCACTAAATCGGGATCGTCGCCGTGAATGTGAAATATAGGTGCATTTACGACACGTGCCACGTCAGTGCAATGAGCACTAGACCTGGAATACCTGGGATCGGTAGTGAAACCGATCTATAATTCCATAAATATCATTAGACCAGTTATTCATGCTTTGGGGAAAAAAAGAGAGGCTCGAGTATCCATTAAGGTGTATATTATTACCTGGTTATTAATGACAACGTGAATAACACCACCAGTAGTGTATTCAGGTAAATTAGTCAAGTGCATCGTTTCGTAGCAGATACCTTGTCCAGAGAAAGCAGCATCACCGTGTACCAAAATGGCCACAGATTTCTTACCATCTGGAATCGATGTTTTCTTTTTTTTAACCATAAACTTTTCGACTAATCGATTAGCAATTGAAAGAAATTTCATTCTCTCGTACATGTGGCGTCATTCTTCTCTATTTGTTCAGCTCTAACACGGCCAACCACGACAGGATCGATCGCTTCCAAGTGAGAAGGATTGGCCATCACAGCCACGAGAATCTTTTTCTTACATCTGAGTACAGTGGAAAGTTATCCTGCTGTTTTGTTAATCGCCAAAGAATCGTTCACCTTTCTAAAACCCTCTCTGCATGCGTTCCCAAGTGATACTTCACGTCACCAGAGCCAAATCCTTCCAGGGGGATCGAATGAAACTGTGTGAGAAGTTGGTGCAACGGTTTCGAACAAACGTTTATTAAAGTGTTCAATCGTCCACGATGAGCCATTCCTATCACAGCTGTTTCTACTCCTATAACATCATTTTGGCGTATTTATTTTAGCTTTTTGTTTTTCAAGGGAGTACACCACACCGAGGCGTCTACAAATAAGTACATTTTAGGAATCTTTTTCGTAGCTAACCACTAAATGAAAAGTTTCAATTTTTTTCACAGGATCTAAATGTAACTTTCAACTTATTTCTCCCATTTGTGACAAGTAGAAATTTTACAAAATGGAGGAGTTGTGGCGAAACCTTTTCTGCTAGAACATCGATTGCTAGTAAAAATTGGAACGTCTGAAATAAAAAATTTTTTCTGATTTATAAATAAAAATGCATTATCTACAATGTAGTTTACAATTTTTAACAAATTGCAATTATTATAAAAAGCGGTGGCAGTTTGAAGAGAAAAAACCTCTTTTTACCAAAATGAATCAACTTTAAACATTTCTGAAAAATTGAATAATTGACATATCGAAAAAATCGTAGGCTACATTGTAGGTAATACATTTTTATTCACAAATCAAAAATTTCAAACACCCAATCCTTCCCAGAGATGATGACCAACAATTGACGTTCTAGTAGAAGATGTTTCGCAATAACTCCTCCATTTTGTAACATTATTACTTTTCCAAAATTGGAGAAAAAAGTTGAAAGTTACATTTACATCCTGTGAAAAAAAATTGAAACTTTTCATTTAGTAGTTACCTATAAAAAAAATTCCCAAACTTTAATCTATTCTTAAATGCCTCAGATTGGTGCACCCCCTAACTACACATTTAGAATGAGTCAGAATAATCATTCTACCATGTTCAGCGGATGTTTCTAAGCACTCCACCATGGACGGTATGAAAGATTCGCATCCCTCTAGTCCAAACCTCTTTTCAGTGGGGAACTTCCTCGCGAGAAAACCCTCGAACGTCACCCCTCTCATAATATTTAACCAAACGAACTTCCTGTGATCTGCCGGTAGCGTCCAAGCACCAGGTACTTCAAACTTATCTCTCAGCCAATCTAACTGGAAAAGATTTCATAAGCTTGTATATATGTATGTACCTACTCGAAATCGTTCCAGACGCTTCGAAATGTTCTTCATAATTTTTCTACCAGTCTAATAACAACGTCGTATCGAGTACACTCATCCCTCCATTTACGCGGATTGACAGTTCCGCGTTGATTTTTTCTACGCGGATAAAAATCGCGTAAATAGAGTCTGCTTGTATGGAAAAAAAAAACATGGTAAGAAAAACAGGTATAAATTATAAAAACATTTAAATCGCATAGGTTAATAAAAAACATAATGATATTTCAGAAAACCAAAATAAGTTTTATTCGGTGTCAGAATCTGTACTGTAATTCAAAGCAATCGACCTTCTCTTCTTTATTGGCTCAAAGTCACTATCTTCATCGCTTGCAATATTTGCAAGTCTTACTTCATTTGCATTATTATTGTTTATATTTTTAGATGAATTTGTCAATAACTGATCTGACCGCGTAAATGGAGGGATGGGTGTAATTAAGGATTCTCCGAATGAACACCACTTACAGTAATTAGATCGGTAATGTAGGTGTACTCGAGGCCTAAATGACCGCAGTAAACTTCATTCAATCGGATCAGAATGTCGCGCAAAGGAAGATTTCGTTTGGGTCCACCGATCACTGTGAACGGTGCAAGAGGAAACTCTCTGTTCATGTCTGCCTCCGTCATCCCTTTCAAGTGTCCCCGTACAACGATCGCTGGTGGTAAATTCGGAGTGCCTTGAAGCTTGCGTGATTCTGGATTCTGAATGCCTAGCGGATCGATATCGGCTATCAGATGACCGCGTGCCTTCAGTCAATAAAAATAAATTAATACTTAGGATTTGTTTTAAGAATAACTTGTTAAATCTAATTATAGGTGTTACGAGATTAACCGTAATAAAGATAAACTAAATACAGTAGGACCCTCTGTAATGTGAGAGATATGACCCGCGTTTTATGAATTTCACGTTCCAATTTCATGATTCAGAGTGCAAAAAGTTAGAATTAAATAAAAAGATTTGTTTTTATATACATGTAACAGAAAATTATCTGTATTTTATTTTATTTTAAAACAATAAAAAAGTAAAATTTTCTTTATTATAAGTACAGAATAACTTGAAGTAAAGATAAAGGCAAATGAAACTAAAACCACTCTCAGAAACGCTTAAAATCAAGTTCCAACGATATCGTTTTTTGGGTACTGGTACAATTTCTGTCGGTTGAATTATCTTCAGCTTCAGAATTCTTTTTTTATTATCGCGTTATACGGGCTTTTACTGTAGGGGAAACCGGGGCTGGTAGGCCAGTTTTTCAGTTTTCGATTTTTAATAAATTACGTGGGCGGAATATCATTATAACGGTTATTGTATTTGGTATTATTAAAATTCACTTAATCTTAGAACAATTAAGGTATTTTAACGTTTTTTCTAACGCCTTGTAAGCTGGTCAACCAGCCCCATGGCCGGGGTAGGAAGACTTACAGCATGGGGTAGGTTGACTATAGGTACAGTCGGTTAAGAAAATGTTATTTGTAACTTATCTTAGTGGTAATAAAGTAACGTAATGTCAACAAAGTTGTTTTATTATAAAATATTACTTATCTTTCTCTCATATTTCAATAATAAACTAAAAATTTCTTTTCAACAAATTAAACACAAATTATGATGTATTTGTAGGTTAATCAATTTCAAACGAAACATGAAAATCACTTTTCTAACATCAAAATAACAATTTTAACCTTTACAGTAGCAACAAAAACTTGGAGAATTATAGAAACATAAATATAGACATATACCTGTAGTTCATATGTTACCTAAATTTATAAATAAGTTATTAACTAACCTTCACTAACGAAAAGTTAGTATAAACTGATAAATTATAATGAAGAATTAGTTAACCAGCTAGTCGTGTAATCCCCAATCAGCTCCGAACGATCATTTTGACTTCAATACTCTGCAGAACCCTAAATTATTTATGTATTTAAAAAAACTGTTTCAACAGGTAATCTAACAAACAAACTTCAAAATATTCTTTCAACATATATTCTACAAAATTTTGAAGAAAACATATTTACTTAGGTAGCCAATTTTTCGATAAACGCTGATAAAACTCAAACAACGTGCGATCATGGCGTCGAAAACAGATAAATGGCATTTGTAGAAGTGACTTGCTTCTACAATCAATTTTCCCGCGGTATAGCACACGTCAATGCAATCTTACTAACAGTTAGTCTAACCTACCCCTTCGGACAACTAGCCTCAGCCTCCCCTATACGTAAAAGGATTTATTAACCCCTTAACATATGACAACGTGTCAGACTCGTGGCAGAGATTCTGGCGAAGATGTGAGAAAAATAGTTATATTAATAAGAAAAATTCATTGTAATCCTAATTTTCGTTTGAATTCGTAAGATTGAAGATTACTAAATGTAGTTAATCCGTAACAGATTAGCTTCTGTTACCCGATACAGTAGTAAAACAAGTAAATGGCCGACGCTTAGATGCACAGTCAGAAAAGAAATCATAAGTTAAGGGGTTAAACAGATACGAAATCTGCCCTCTAAATTGACAAGAGATACCTGATAAGCCCTAATCGCAGCGTTGATATCGAGGGCTCCATTTATGAATTTCTCACCCTGCATATCGCCATCTGACTTCTGTCTCACACTCTGCTGGGGAAAACCTGGCGCTGATTAGAAGATAAAAATACACAGGTTTTTATTTAAAAATCAGCGATTTCGAAGTTTTGGAGAAAAGCTTGAAATCCACCTGTAGGCTGTGGACTTGCTAAATTATGCGGTACCACGTTGGGTAACGATTCGACACGAATTGACGATGGCTTAGGAGCGACAGGTGGTTCTGAAGGACTATCAGCGTGAATTAATTTGAAATACGAGTCCCACGAAGCGGTCACAGAGTTTGGATCTTTCCTCCACGAATGATACATGTGATCCAGGTATTGACTATTGCTCATGTTCAATATACAGTCGTACTTGCCGTCACCGCGTCCACCTTTTTGATCGTCGTGCACGAAGCGCGTGATACACTTTCTCGGATGGAATTTCGTCAAGGAATAATGTTTAGTGACTCGCGTTTTATCATAGTAGCACTTCAATCCATGGTGTAGATGCGAGACAAGGAATCGAATGCTACGGTAACACTGTGGATTCGTGTACATGTCCCCATTTGCTAATTTCGTTCGATCGAAATGTAGATCTTTTTCTTTATGTACTCGCGAAATTTCGAAATTTATAACCGAACAAGTTTTCTACGTGTTTTGAGCCGTGGTATCATGACATCGTGACACCTGACTGTTTCGAAGGTTTGGGCTTGTGAACGCGTTCAGACGATACGTACCTCTTAGGTTCTTACACGAAGTTGGTCGTTCTTTTTTCTAATCGAAATTTCCTACTTTACCCTTTGGTTGAATTTCTGTCTACATGGAAGAGGTATTTTTTGGGGGATTATTTGCCAGTATTTGGCGAAAGAATATTAGAATATGGATATTTTTTTTTATAAATTCTTCAGTGATTACGATTCATCAGAAATGTGATTGTCTGTAAGGACAGTAAGGGAGGGAAGAAACAAGTGAATGGAAACAGGTGCAGATGCAACTTCTCTCGCCTTTCACGGCCTCAGCTTCTTCGAGAGTGTCCAACTTCTTATCGATACTTGGAACACACAGAGAAATGTTCGTAATAGAGATCGATAATGAGGCGTTCAAAGCTGGAGATTCTTGTTACGCAACCCATAGACGATTTAGTTAACCTACCCCATATAGACTTGCAACTGGACATAGAATCGTTCGCTACGAAGATTCGACAATTTATCCAACGAAAATGGTTCAAATCGAGGAGACTGTTTCGCGTACCGGGCTTCCTGAGAACCCAATACACCATCGCTCATATAATACTCTTCACACAAGCAAGTTTCACAAATTCCTGCTAAATAGTTTTCGTTCATTTACTTTTTTCTCATTGATCGATCTATTTGTTCACAGGGTAGCGCGACATCGGTATTCGCTGATCATAGGGTTATAACTATCAGCCCAAACCATGACCCGAGGGAAACAATATTTTCAGATAACCGCATCGTATCGAAAAAAGTGAGCGTTAATTAAGGCAAACATAATTAAATTCGAAGAATATTAAACGTATACTGTGACAATTAATTATTAGGTTATCCTGAAAGTTCCCGCGGTTTTAAGCTGTTCATTTTGACAAAAACATAACTCCACTGAAATTAAACATTTTTATTTAACCCTTTCATTGCTGTTGGCGCCTATAGACGGTTGGAATATTTTCTCGCGCTGTGTCCTTGGCGCCTATAGGCGTTTTCAATATTTTCTCGCGCTGTGCCCTTGGCGCCTATAGGCGTTTTCAATATTTTCTTGTACTGTGCCTTCGGTGCCTATAGCAGCTTTGAAAATTTTTCCGCACTGCATCCTTGGCGTCTACAGGAATTTTGAAAATTTTCCCGCACTGCACCCCTGGCGCCTATAGGAATTTTAAATATTTGCTCAAGCTGTAACTTTGACGCACATTAATTTGTAATTTAATAAAATGATAAATTTTTATATACGCGGAATTAACGCGCTTGTAACACGTTGGTAAAAGTGTATCGAGCATTGTGGAAATTATTTCAAATAAAACTATTTAATTTCCACAGAGTTACGGTTTTTGCAATATGAACGGTTTAAAAACCGCGGGAACTTTCGGAATATTTAATTGCTTAATTCGTTTTACAGTACACAGTGTGGAACTTCATACCAAAGAATCTCTTCGAGCAGTTCAGGAGAGTAGCGAATTTCTATTTCCTCGTAATGACGATCATTTCACTGATGATAGAATCCCCGATTTCACCCCTGACCAGCATACTACCGTTGAATTTCGTCATACTTGTAACCGCCTGCAAGCAAGGTTACGAAGACTACCTTCGTCACAAACTGGATCAAAAAGTGAATCGTGCGCTGGTCACAGTTATTCGCAACAAGTGTACACAGGTCAGTGGAATTACTTACATATCTAACAGAAGTAATCGAATCGATCTCGTAAACCTTATCTACAGTCCACATTGAAAATTTGCGAATTTCTTCGGAAAAGTGTTATTGATAAACCTATCGAAAACAGCAGAATTTAACGTGATGACTTTTTAAAATCGTTTATTTTTTGCGTATCTAAGATATTCATCACCTTTGATTATTTTTCCTTTTTTTTTACCCCTTTTTAGAGCATTCATTGTTCACAAATAGTTGTCGGAGATTTGGTGAAAGTCAGCCGCGAGCAGGATGTCCCTTGCGACCTCCTGCTACTTTCCACTACCGAGGATTCGGAACGTTGCTACGTAACCACGTCGAATCTAGACGGTGAAACCAATTTGAAGGTAATTCATATTTTTATATCGAATCAATATACAGGATGGGCCCCGTGAAACAGGCCACATAATTATCTTCTTTAGCTATGGTGGTACGAGAAATTTTTTCAAAGGGTGAACAAGATAAAAGAAAAACTTTTTTCTTTTTTTTTTAAATGCTTTTTCACTAAAGTACATATATTTGTTCCTACTGTATGTTGCAGCAGACATTGATGTGCGTTTCAACATTAGACTCTAAAATCAAATGTGAAATTTTCTTTCATGTTTTGCCATTTCTTCCATCAAACAAATTTTTCTTCCATCGTACTCACCCTTTGAAACCATTTAAATTACGTCGAAAAATTGTCTCGTACCGTCACAACTAGAGAAGATAATTAAATTAAAGGCCTATTTTACGCGGCACACCCTGTATAATTCGAGAGCTTTCGTAAAAATGTTTGAAGTTCAGCTGTCGAATTTTTCTCTATTTAGACGATAATGATCCCAAAAGTGATTTCGAAGATGTCCCCGTCGCAGATAGTGTCAATGGAGGCCACAGTCACATGCCAGCACCCCTCATCCGACCTCTACAGCTTCCATGGCAAACTGGAACTTAATAACGGCAACAGTGAAGTGTCCACTTGTCATCTAACGATCCAAAATTTATTACTTCGTGGATCAAGGCTGAAAGACACCGATCACATAATCGGTTGTGCAGTTTACACCGGTCACGACACTAAATTGTCCCTGAATTCTAAGATCAGATGCAACAAATTCTCCACAGCCGAGAAGTAAGAACTCTTTCGAATAAAATCGTCATCGATATACATTGAATCAGAAATAATTATGTCCTCCATTTAACTACAGGTCAATAAATAGGCATATTATCATATTTATCGTATTACTGCTGAGCGAAGTGGTGGAATCTTGTATAATGAAAATAGTAATGGAGAATGCGATGTCCTGGAGCTCGTATTTGGGTCCCAACAATCCGACCACTTTCTCATGGCTGGTCAACGATTTCCTCAGCTTCGTCGTTCTCTACAATTACATCGTGCCCATATCGTTGTACGTTACCATAGGTAAAAATCATTTGTTCTTCTTCTTTTTGCTTGCACATATCAGAAAAGATTGAATTTGGAGGAGAAGAAGAAAGAAATCGAAATTCCACAACTTTAATCCTTTAACGATTAAAGGACACAGTGATGAAAGTGGTTAATTTTCAATACGACGAAAGGTACATCAGGAAACTTTCGGTATACAATAACGTTAAAGGGTTAAAAACGTTTCGTTCCCTATGATTCTCCTTGGAAAATGACCGTGACTTGGAATAGGACCAGTTGACAAGCTTCGATTAATTGTTCTCGTTACAGAATTACAAAAATTCCTCAGTTCGTTTTTCTTCAGCTGGGACATCGAAATGTACGACGAGGCGACCGAGCAGCCAGCGTTGGCCAACACGTCCGACTTGAACGAGGAGCTCGGGCAAATCGAGTATCTGTTCGCTGATAAGACTGGCACACTGACCGAGAACCTGATGGTGTTCAGACGTTGCTCCATCAACGGGCACACCTACATGGAGAAAGATTGCGACGGTCGTCTGTACATGTTGCCTCCAAGCGGAAACGAGAATGACGCTGTTATGCTAACTAATTGGGAGGTAAAAAACTGAATTCCCAAACGAAAATTGAAAAAATCCTTTGAAATTCTCAAGTAACGTTCCAATTTGATAACAAATTCTAGCCAGAGATTTGGCATTTCATGATAAGCCTGGCTCTCTGTCATTCCGTTCAAATCTCACCACCGAGCCAAAGACCTAGCGTGATAGCGAAGCGAAAAGAATTTCGCAGGAGCTTCAAGGAGAAGAAAGTGTTGCAGGTGAACAGTTCCCTGTTGATGCATCCGGATTTACCCGAGTATCAGGTGAAAATATTTGTCTTTCGCATCAAAGTGGTTATATTTACGAGATTCGTCAGCTATTTTTATCTCTGGTATTATGAAGGCAAACAACAGATGGTGATAAATTTGCACCTTGAATGGTCTCCACTTAACACGTGGCTAAGTGAAGGGATCAATGTTTTCCTTCGATCAGCTGTTGCTAATTTTAGTCTTGCTCTTTTGTTCCCTTTTTCTTTCTGAATTGTTTAAAATAATCTGATCACTATGCGATAGGCAGCATCTGCAGACGAGAAGGCTTTGGTCGAGGCTAGTGCCAGATGCGGAGTCATCTTCTGGAAGAGTAACAGCGACATGATAGAACTTAAGATCGAAGGGAACACCGTTGCTTACGAGAAGCTCGAAGTCTTAGAATTCACTTCTGGTTAGTAGTCGAAGATAAGAGAAACTTCACAAAATTATGTTAGCGAGATGGCGAGAACGTATTTTTAAGGGTCGTCGAAGAGACAATTAGGCTATTTTGCTTTCGTCCGATTTATGTATGTACTTATAAGGGAAGATCTCGAAATGGTAGTCGTTAATTTTGATGAAATTTTGCCCTTTTTCCATTGGCGCCTTTTGACACGCCTTAATTTTTCTCCTTTGCGCACTTCTTCACTGTAATTTAATGGAAGAAATTTAAAAAATTTATAAACGAAAGATTTTGCATTGTAACATACTAAAATCTGCCGCAGCGAAAGGGTTAAACGTTGATTCGATATTTCCAACATATAAACGATAAAAATCACCAATTCTTCCCGAACAGAACGCAAGAGGATGTCTGTAGTAGTGAAAGACGCGGCTGGAGATTTCTGGCTGTATTGCAAAGGGGCGGATTCGAATATCTTGCCATTAATTGTCTCCGGGACAATTAATCAGGCTATCGCGCATGTAGCTGATTTTTCCATGGTTCGTCGACTAACCTACTACACAAATTCAATTCTCTTATACTTCTCCAAACGTCAACTAAAAGATATCTCTTTATTGTTAGCGAGGTCTTCGAACGTTGGTCGTTGGGTACAGAAAGATGGATCAGATGGAGTACACTCGACTGGTACAGAGAGTAGAACAAGCCAGGCAAATAATTGGAATTGAGAGATTAATTTACATGGAAAAAGCGTACAATATGATGGAAAGTGGTCTGACTTTATTAGGCGTGACTGCTGTCGAGGATCGCCTTCAGGAAGGCGTAGAGGAAACCCTCGAATGTTTACAAGTCGCTGGAATAAAAGTTCGTAATTTCTATATGTATGTCAAACTGAAAAAGGTTGAGAAAAAGAATAATCTTACTTTCGATGCTTTCTTTTTGTCAGATATGGGTGTTGACTGGAGACAAAGCAGAAACTGCTGAGAATATCGCATTTCTCTGTGGTCAATATAAAAGCGGGACAGAGGTACTTAGAGTGTTAGAATTATCCACGAAAAGAGTTTGCTTCCGAAGACTTACGACTATTGAGTAAGTACAATTTGGCCCCGCTTCAATATTATCACAGTGGGGGCCCGATTTACGTCGTTTCTACACAATTCGATATTTCATGCTCCACGTGTTTAGTTCTTACTGAATCAGTCTGGAAGTTACTTTAGCAAAGAATTCGAAACTTTAAACGTGATCCCTTCTATCGTTTCTATAAATTTAAAAGAAAATCTAACCCCTAATCTGATAAATACATACGTTTGCATACATACATACTGTCCGACAAACCTAAAGTGAAGCCTCTGACGTCACAGCCTAGGAAAATGGAGGCAAAATAGGCGGTTCAAGTCATCCCCACTACTCTTGGGTCTTACACTGCAGGCACTTGAGGGGAAATTGCGTTGTAGGTAAATGGTTTGGACAAACGAATTTAAGTCACCTGTCGATAATGTAACATGCTGATAAAAGAACCTACGTTGGCGCGTAAGACATATTTAATAGCGCAGACGTTCATTTCTAAGCGACTCATACACAATAAATTATTATTGTAAAAGAAGCCTCGGGAAATGTATTAATATTTTTTAACAGTTAGAAAACTAAAATGTAAATATTTTTTTCCTATTCCTGAATAATAAAAGTAGATTGCGGCGCATTAAAAAATTGCTTAAGGAGCTACAAAATTTCTGGGTACAATGAAAAATAGCGTGCCACCACAGACCGACAGCCACTTTTTACAGCCAATAAAAGCCATCAAACAGCCACTATTTAATGTTAAAATTTTGACAAATTTGACAAAATCAGACGACATGTCGTCACTTTAACCGTAATATTTCAGCTTTGTTTAAAGATAACATTTCGACCTTGGGCTCATTTCATAGCAATAAACATAGCAATAATCGCTGCTAAAGTTTCAATTGCTAATTTGACACTGTTCCCACTCATAGAATAATTTTGAAAAAATACCATTGGATTGCTTGAATTTTAACCTGTAAAATAAGCTTATCGAAATAATAGAGAAATTTTGGGAACATGGGATAAAAAAATAAAGTTTACCATGATGCACGTCGTTTGGCGTCGCGCAGGCATCTGTTCGCCTGTTTATGGTGTCTGCGCGACGTAAACTTAATTTGTTTTCGAGCGCTTGAAAATATCATTCCGATCAATTATCGACTGCTCGAACGAGACCCAATCGTCATCTATTGTTCATAGAAGAGTAAGTGCGATAGCCTTATTCTATCCCTATTTGCTGACTATAAGGGAAGACCTAAGTGTAACTGCGATAGCCTTATTCTATCTCTATTGGCTTACTAACAGGAAGCCGTCGCAAGTTCCCCTACATCTCCCACTTTTAGGCCCTGTGTGACGTCAGAGGCTTCACTTTAGGTTTGTCGGACAGTACGTATCTATCCAGTGGCGCGTTATCCTATGGGCAAAAGGGGCAATTGCCCGGGGCCTCCACCAACGAGGGGGGCCCCAAACCAATCTTTTATAACCTCATTGCAGTAGTAGGAATGTCGAAAGTTAAAAATTGCGGTAATTATTTG
>NW_017100458.1:649879-674235 GCF_001263275.1 Habropoda laboriosa | reverse complement strand
AAACCAATCTTTTATAATCTCATTGCCTTCCCCCCAAAGAAAAATGTCTGACTCCAACACTGTACATGGGGCCCCCAAATTCAAATTTTCCCGGGGCCTCATGAAGATATAACGCGCCACTATGTCTATCCTGTGTACCCCAATTTACGTCTTTTTCGACTTACCAATTAGTACGTAAGTTCGGGGCCCCACTATATTACTAATAACTGAATTTTTGGTCAATGCTACTCTGCCTATTTCCACGTAATTTCAGACGGAGGATAAAGCTCGAACCTCACAAACAGTACGGATTATTAGTGGATGGCTGCAGTATTGCAACCGCATTGAAGGATCACCCGGAGCTATTCAGATCAGTTGCGATGACTTGCGATGCAGTAGTCTGTTGCAGGCTGACGCCGTTACAGAAAAGTGAAGTAAGTTTTCTTACAGAAAGATAGAATCAATTATTCCTTATTGCTTCATCCGTGATTTTATCCATGTACTTAGATTGTAAGTTTGATGAAGAAGGCAAAAACTGTGCCGCATACCGCTGCCATTGGCGACGGAGGAAACGACGTGTCTATGATACAGGAAGCTCACGTTGGAATAGGAATAATGGGTAAAGAGGGTCGTCAAGCGACCATGAGCTCCGATTTTGCTATAGCAAAATTCAAATACTTGAAGAAAGTTCTGCTGGTCCACGGGCATTGGTACTACTATCGAATCAGCATTCTAGCGCAATATTTCTTCTACAAGAACTTCATCTTCATCACGCCACAGTTGTTGTTCAACATGACCTGCGGCTACTCTACCCAGGTAGTGTCGAATTTTCGTAATAGACGTCACTTTTTACGTTAAATTTAGATTGAATTTTTCTGCACAATTTTCAGGCACTCTACGACGCCCTGTTCTTAATGCTCTTCAACGTAGTGTTCACATCCGTACCGATATTAGCGTACGGATTATTCGAACAAGATTACACCGCTGAGACGCTATTGCGCTACCCGTACTTGTACAAATTGTATCAGCGCAACTATTTGTTATCAGGAAGACAATTTTTCATATGGACTGCATTAGGTAGAATGATCTCGACGATTTGTTTATAAATCATTGATGAGAGACATATGTTCGACGTTACATTTGACGTTTCTTTTTCAGCCTGTTGGCACACCATTGCCATATTTTCTATGTCATACGTATACATATACATCAATCCTGTTACCCTGTATAATAACACACCGACAGAACAGTGGTCGTTCAGCACAATCGTCATTCATTTAGTTACATTAATAGCTAATCTACAGGTACATCTCGAACGAGACCCTTTCTCACGTTGAAATATTTCATGGTTCCTCATTTTCAGGTAGTGTTAAGAAGCTCGTATTGGACAGTACCTTTCACGTTAACGGTACTACTATCAGAACTGTCGTTCCTCGTGGTAGCATTCATCTATTCGCTCATGCACAAGTAAGTAACAATAAAGAGGGGTAGGGTAAATCGAGGAGTGATCGAGCACTTTTTTTAACGGTAGAATTTCGTCTATAATTAATTAAATAGAAAGCAGAGAATTTCGCTTATGATGTAGTATATTAACCCTCGTAAGACGAATGCAGGGTCATTTTGACTCAACAACGATAAAGTCAGGCGGCTCAGATTACGTTTGGTACAGGAAATACACCTATTTTATGTATCAAATGTAAATAAACAAGAAAAATATCAAATATATATACAGTGACTGTCACTTAAAATCGTACACGGTACAAAGTCATTTCCTTTGATAAAACAGACTTTTTTCCTAACATCACTTCCTTAAAAGATATTTCACTGTATTGAGATAAAACAGACACCCTATATTACATAGAGTTGGCCTACCGTTTGACTACCAGTTGGAGAATTGGGCTGCCGTTTGACTGACACTTGTAGAATCGGCCCTCCATTTGACTGACACTTGTAGAATCGGCCCTCAATTTATGTGATAAACAATTGGCAACCAAGCGGTGGCTCGCTAAAGCGATATATTATGAAATTAAATTAATCACTCAATAAGTTTTAACGTTAGATTGTTTCCTCGATATGGCCATGGTGGTCATCAGTGACTGGAGTGCCTCAAGTGTTTAGAATAATTAAAATAAAATAAATGTTGTCAACTAAAAATTTTGAACGTCATAGCTAGCTAGACATTATTTTCAATTGAAAAAAAAAATTATAAAGCATAATACTATAATCTTATGCTTAAAATAATGAATATTTTCTTTTGGCCGCCTGAGAGCAACCTGTAAATCTGACGTGACAGTGAACGTATTAATAAGTAAATGTTGTTCAACTTATGTTGTGTTTGATGTCATTTTCATCAGAAAAATCTCATCAATATGTTAAGAAAAATTTCGGGATAAAAAACGTAAAATTAAAAAAGTTGGTATTTAAATCGCTTGGTTGCCTCAACTCACGTTTCATCCTTATCTTTTATTCGCTGTCTTTGTCTTCGTTCGGCAAATTACAAAGACGGGCGCGAGGCTCGAAAACGTAGTCCCTGACTCTACAATAAGCCTGTTTAGGTTCCTTGCTGGTGGTCAATTGGAGAGACATTATTCTATAATACATATTTAAACTGGCAATTGAAAAATTACTTTCATTCGTACCTTTGAATGAAACTGATCTCGAGTCACACTCGAGAAAGAAGTCCAAAGTGTTAAATGTAACACCCTGTATGTTACATTTTTCTTTATTTTTTTAGGAGGTACGACGGAGATATGCTGAGGGTCTTTTATATCCTAGTGTCGTCTCTAACGTTCTGGCTGTTGACCATAATCGTCGTTGTCGCTTGCCTGATACCAGACTACCTAGTCATCATATACAATAATCACAGACCCACGCGAATAATGAGAAGAAACGAAGAAGTACGGCCCAGTAGAGGAAATGCTGGCAACGATAACACGGCGAACAACACACCGCTGCAGAGCAGGGTAACAATAATTATAACGTGCTCACACACACACACGTACATAAACTAACGATTATTAATCGGTACACTGACATTCATTGCAGAGTCAGCGATTGTTCAACATGATTTCGTGGAAGCAGAACTTCACGGTACGGAAGGCTGAATAGACGCGGAGAACTTTTGTTCGGTCATCGTCATGTTAGTATAAATTATTTTCCTCATATCGTATAAGCAGATTCGTCTGTTAATTTATAGTTCATTCATCGAGAAAAACATATGTAGATATAAATATTCGTTGTTAATTCTACCGAGTCCGCGATAGATTTATCTAAAGAATTCGGTATTAGTATTAGGACATTTCATAAGTGACACGTGATACGTAAAAAATGAAGATCGAGAAAAAGAGGGAAAGAAACATCACCGTAGAAAATAAGTGGAAATATGCATACACATTATGTTCGCGATTGATTAGTGTAAATTAATTATTTTTCACTTCGGTTTCTTCGAAGGGGCGAAAAAAAATTGATATGATATCCGCGTTACTTATCAGACAATTGAACATGATTTTTGAAATAACGGTATAGTACGTGTTTCAATCATTTACACGTGACATTCTTTTTCGTGTTACTCGAAGTGATTAAAGAATTCCGGTATACTGAATACTTAGCTCGCGTGAAAAAACAAATTCTAGAGACCTTTCTTCAATTACTGCGAGTGATATAACGTTCTAAATACAGAATTCGCCGTGAAATTTATTCGAAAATGAGAGCCGCTGTAAATATCATATAAACTGAGTGATTGATCGATTGTCGATTAATGCATCAGGTCAGTTCATAAATTTGTGTATATTCTTGAGCAAGATTTTCAAGCAATACAAATGAAACACATTTTACTATTTTAATCGGCGATAAACTAATCACTTGTGTGTACCACTTCAAAACAAGATACGATTTGTTTGAAAGCGTATTGTTTTACGACATGTGTCATAGTCAATCATACGTATGACGTTAATACACGCGAATCTATGGCTTGACCTGATGGAATACAATTTTAGGACGAAAGTACGTGTATTTTTGTACTTTGCGACTGAATAACGCGCATTTTTTTACCTTTTACGTGATCGAATTTTATGGTAAACATTTGATAAATGGACACTTCCATTGAACCACACACACACACATATATATATATATTGTAAATAATTTTGTGTAAAAAGAAAAGAGACATATCAATGATTTACTAAAGAATAACGCAATGTCGTTACAAGAAGATAAAAAGAAGGGATATACACCTAGAGAGGCCTGAAAACGGACGTGATTTGAAAATTTTTCGTTAAGAAAGTACAAACATAATTGTATTCCTAATTTTTTCTATTAATTTAATCTTATCTTTGGCTATGATAATTTTTTTATGTAAAAATATTAAGGATATATTGTAGTTATAGTTACAGTGGTTTGCGATGCCCGTTACAGCGTAAACAAATTTTACGTGAAAGCAAAAAAAAAAGCAAACTACTTTCGTGAAGTATTGTGAACAATTTCTGTTTCTGACGTTGCCGATTTAAAAAAAAAAGGTTGATTTTTTAAAATATCTCAGCTTTTCGAAATAAAAATTTCAATTTTTCTATATGAAATCGTTCCCTTTTTCTGTGCAATAAAAAAGAAACTACGAATCGTATAAAAAATTCGCCACGTGAGAAACTGACGTCTCAAACATTGAAAATACGTAAAAAGCACACCTATTTAAATAGGTGTATGTATATCTCTCCTTAAGTTCAAGAAACTTTATGAGAAGATAAGCTAACAATAACTACCCAATCGTACACGAGAAATAATTTTTATCTGGTGTCAATTATATTGAATTTCTGCATATGTTTTAACGCGTGTTTTTATTAAATTCGAGTCAGTTCCCGCTATCTCTCGATAAGAATACAACATACACTACCGGTCAAAAGTATCCGGACACTTCCTTATTCTCTACAAAATGTAGTTTAAGTTAGTAGAAAAAGTATTTACACTCATTTCAGCTTTTGTAATTGTTATTATTATGTATACTAAAGTATCGTAGTACACTAAAATTTATTTTTATGTACAAATTACGTAATAAAAATGCAATAATATAATTCCTGTTTTATAAAGACGAAACCTAATGGAACGATTTCGTTGTTTGAGAAGGTCCGGAGATTTAGTTTATTTCATTTCTATGGTACAGATCGATTTCAGAGAGTTCTCCGATACCTATTAAGCGTTGATAAACCGTCGATGATGTGCTTACGCTCTCTCGATAGGGTTAAGAATGGAGCTAACGCTATGCAGTCACCTGCTTTGCTTTAGTTCGTCTGGTTGCTCTTCCTATGTTCAGTTGTGAATTTGAAACGAGAATTATCGTTAGAAACGATAACTCTTGCGGAACAAGGACATTCAATTCGAGAAATTGCTTTAAGGAAGAAAATTTCTGAAGTCGACAGTGCGTGACACTATCAAGTGTCCGAATATTTTGAGCGGTAGTGTACATATATATTTTGGGGGAAGTTCGGCTAGCACCATGGACAGATGAATATTTCGATTATTCCAACACATTTCCCAGTTAGTTTTAGATCGATTGGCAAGCGGTAGGTACTGATATTACGCTTAATTTTGTTACGATTGAAAGCGGTGTTCACAACCGAAAGTGGTTAACTCTACTTTTTTGAATTTTTTGTTAAATTTTATAATTAATAATTATGCTTAACACCACTAAATGACAAAAATTTTTATGGCCGTTGAATAATAAATAATTGATTTCAGAAGCCAATGTGATTAACTCCATACTTTAAACTAGATCGTTGTAATAGTGTCATTCAACCGCTTATAAGAATTTAGCTAATTGTAAGTAATTTTTTAATGCAACAGTATAAAAAATATTAACATTTATATTTGATGTACATATATAATTTCATCAATTTTCTCGACTTTTTATTTCGTGGAGTTAACCGATTTGGCAAATGAGCAGCTCGTGTATCGATCCTTTCGCTATAGACTGTAATCTTATAGCATGATTAAAAACACTGAACCACCTTTATATCGAAATTATTTTAATAAATCGTCTTAAATAATGCTACGTGAAAATTAAACTACAGCTTCAGAAATGGATATTATTATGCGTATAAACGAAAACTAACCATGTTCTTTGTTCCTGTGTCGCGTATATGCACTCTTCGATTTTCCATTGCCGTAGCGAAAAGGTTGATATCGAGCAGTGTACATTCGTGTCGGAACGTTTCAGTGTGAAATAGGAGGGGATACCCCTAAAAGAAGAGAAAAATTCCATGAAGGAAGACAAAGGGTATCTCAACAGTAAATACATATCAGCATTCTGTCAGAATTTTCTGTTATTCTTAGAATGAATCGTCTGTTGCATTTGACGAAAAAAGTCTCGTACTCGCATGTGTGTCCAGTGTGGAGCGTCAAAACAATTTTCGAGAAATGTCTGTCAATTAAATGTTCGGTAATTTTACACTTCTTTAATAGAACGGAAACCCCACGAAACTTGTAACCCCTATTTCTGATCGCGAAATTAATTAGAAAGAGTATCGGTACACTAATTATTTATTCGTAGGTCTTAAGGTTTGTCGTAAACACAAAATTGGATTTACGATGTGAAACACTTCTATTTTTTTGGAAGTTAGATTCATTGTCTATTGTCCTGGGAAAAGGATAAATATTTTTATAGGCATCGCATGATTGTACGCTAAATAAAACCAATTTTAAATCATTTTTGAAAAAATTCGGATATTGGATTTTTATGTTTATTTATTCTTTTCAATATTATATTTTTAACTGTTTTAGTTATATCTTACTTACAGAAAATCTAATGTTACTCTTATGATAATCTAGTCTGTTCCGGTACTTTTATTCGTCACTACATACTATGTATCTCTGCTCCATAGAGAGAAAAACGAAGAAAAGAGATATAATACACACTCTGAGCAGTCAATAATTAGGCTTATAAGTAAAGTGAACAGGAAACGATATGTTCACTAGGCACAAAGTAAATTATCAGATTTTCGAACTGTATTGAGCCACTTTATTGAATGTCCACTTATACGATTTAGAAAACGATATTCTCACCATGTATAAAGGTCTTTCTGAATTACACATAAGTTGAAGGTATTGATAAACGATTATTCACACGAATTCAATTCCGTTTTATTTTTCAGGTATGATAAATTAAATAAAAATGAGGGTTATGTCGTGTTATTTTCGACGTTTCGTAATAACAGCATTATTTGTCATACTGCTGTTCTGTGTTGTTCAAATTTTTCGATCAGAATTGGGCTTCAATGACAATGATTTGTTGAATCTGGATAAACTGTGAGCAAGTTTTTAATTCCAGGAATATACAACATTGTGCCATCTCTAATTGTGATAATTTGTGCCATTTCAGGATACGCATGTCTCAATTAATTAAGAACACTGAGCAATCTCATATTATGTACATATAACTTTATTAAAAATACTCTATGTTAAATATAGGAAGATAAAAAGGTATATGTGTTATAGGAAAGGAGTTGTAGCTTGTAAGCTACCTAAATTAGATGTTTCTAATCCAGAAATTACAAAGTTTATACATGATATCCCTCCCTTGTCATGTACACCAGAAGATTGGGTTATTCTTCATGGTTCAAGACTAGTTATTAGCAATAAAGCAAAGAAAAAATATGGACCTATGACTTGTTTCTACAGTGGTAAGTTGTATAAAAGTTACAGTGTCACAATATTATATTAAAATTATTGTGTCTGATTATTTCAATTATAACTGTAGAAATTCTGAGAGATGATGATTACACTATATCATTCACAACCCCTGTTGAATCTGATGATTCCTATGTTCTAAAGTACAGTGATTTTGTTGATGTAAAGTGTGAATCAAAAACTGGAAAGGAGTAAGTGAAATGTGTGAATAAGAATAATCAGTTTTTATCTAAAAATAATTAATTATTATCTTAAAAATATCTTAGATGGCACAGTATTATGGCTGGAGTGAGAGATGATCCTGAAGTGAAAGAAACAAATAAATGGGAAAATGTTGGAAATCAAGCCCTTAAGCTAAATATACTTATGTTTGGTTTTGATTCTCTGTCAAGAAATACATTTATACGCAAATTACCAAAGACATATCAATACTTAAAAGAATATTTAGAAGCTTTAATTTTAGAAGGGTATAATATAGTAGGTGATGGGACACCACAAGCACTCATTCCTATTCTTACTGGGAAAATTGAACTTGAACTTCCAGATACTAGAAAACGCATGGGTTCAAAAGCAAAATATGTTAATGTATATCCTATGATATGGAATGAATACAAAAAAAATGGCTACATAACAGGATTCATGGAAGATGTCCATCACATTGGGACTTTCACATATCGTCTGAAAGGTTTCAAAGAACAGCCAACTGATCACTATATGAGAACATTTTATTTAGCTGCAACACCATATTTTCGATACTACAACAAATTTTGCATTGGAAGCATTCCAAGACACATGGTATATTTTGAACTCTCATTAATATTCATTATATTATAATTACAGGACCATACATTATTATTCTTGTTGTAGACAATGTTGAATTACATCAAAGAAATTTTTAATGTATACAAACATCAACCAAAGTTTTTATTTGGATTTCATGGGGAGCTTTCACACGATTCCTATAATGATATAGGAGTAGTTGATAATGATTTACATAATTGGATTAAAGACTTACATGAATTTGGTCACCTAAATAACACAGTGTTGATATTGATGAGTGATCATGGGCACAGGTTTATGTCTACATAAGTAATATGCAAAACATGATTTTTTAGTAGAATTATATACAAACTGACACTACCAATTTCATTTCACAGGTTTGCAGAAATTCGCAATACTCTACAAGGAAAACAAGAGGAAAGGCTGCCATTTTTTTCCTTTGTCTTCCCCCCTTGGTTTAAAAAAGTTCACCCAGAAGCATATGCAAACTTTGTACATAATACACATTATTTAACAACACCGTTTGACGTGCATAAAACGTTAGAAAATATATTGAATTTTCAAACACCAAAAGATGGGGATCGTTATCAAAGAGCCATTAGTTTATTCGATAAGGTAAGTGTATTACAGACACATGCTGAAAGTATTTCGAATGTAAATGTGTACATATATGTAATGTGATAAAATACTGATAATTCGCAGAATTTAGAGTTCGCTACAATTATTCAAGGCTAATACCGTTTAACTATCTTATCATAGTAACGATAACAAAATTCAAACAATGACGCCTTTTTATGTATATCAACCTTAAACATGTTCAACAAAAGTATATGATTTTGTTTATTAGTTTTTGTTAAATAATGGTTCCGATTATATTTAGAAATGAATGAATAATCACATTGCGTAACTATACAGATACCAATAGACAGAACGTGCGGGAATGCATTTATAGAACCGCATTGGTGCGCTTGCCTTAGTTGGCAAGAGATCGCAATCGACGATGATAAAACTATTGCCGCTGCCAAATATTTGATTCAATTTCTTAACACATATACGGAAGGCCATCACGACATATGTGAACAATTAAAATTAAAAGAAATATTGTGGGCCGCTAAACTCATACCTAATAAAGGTATTGTAAATGATTCTGTTTAGAGTTTATCACAGATTGCGATCAATAATATAAAATTACAGGTTTATTGGAATTCCAAAAATCCGGAGATCAAGATGGTTTCGTTGGAGATTTTAGTGCCAAAACAAAATTAACTACTGAAATTTATCAGTTGAAAGTAAGAACAGAACCAGGAGACGGATTATTTGAAGTCAGTATTACTTATGATATAAAGAAGAATACTTTTTCGACGAAAGTAAGTTCGCCGCTTAAACTTTGCAAAGTGGACATATAACAAAAATGCAAATATACGAAACTCTTTATGTTAGATTTCAGATATTAGTAGAATCAACATGTATGGATCTCAAGCAAGATGTGTGGAGAACTCTTTATATCACTTACGAAAATATTGCTATTGTAAAGATTAAACAATTAGTGTTTAATGAGTGTATTTGAAATGATAGTCAAACTAAATCTTAAGAAAACATAATGAACAAATTTACAAGACAGAAGAGTTGTGATTATCTTCAGTTAATAATCATTTTTCTAGTCTTTGCAAACTTAACGAAATTATAAGACACCTGTAATATAAAAATATAATAACTTTTAAATCTACATAGATTCCAACAAAAAAAGTAACAACAATTAGTTCTTATAAGTAAGATCTTATTTTATACTATGCTTAACCACAGTACAAAAAAAGTTAATTATAGATAAGGTGCCTTATTATTAAAAAACATTTTTATTTATACAATATCTGTTAGGGCTTCATATGTGCGGTTTATGGCACGACCGAAATATACAGTTATTTTTAAGTTTCGGATTCTTTCTTTTATTACTTGCATGTGTCAACGTTCAGTTTACCAAGTAAGGCAAATTATTTTGTTACCTTTTAGAACATTCGTGTCTTTTCGCGCTCAATAGCTTAAGGACATGCCATAAGCCGTGAGTTCCGAAGGGTACATTCTTTTTGTAACGGTTCGCAAACCGACGAGTTACTCGACGGAAGTCCCGTACGCTTGCCCATTTCGCCCATCTCCATCGTAACAGTCTCCCACCCTTCCAAGAAAAAGCGCACTTAGGGCACACTGAAAGGGCTTTGGCGACATGATTAGACACGTTGATTGGTAACTGAAATTTGTGCATCATCAACCAATCAATGTATATTTAGAAAAAAGCATTGAAAGGAGAGTCAGACGCGATGTTAAAAGTTCAGATTGAAAAGTGACTCGCGGAAGAACAGACCTGTAGAAATTATAGTTTTACTAGGAGCACACTGCTCAAACATAGTCCAGAATCATAGTCTAATTTATAGTAAAAATAAATCGAATTCTAGTCCTAAATACAATACTATCTCTCACATTGTCGCTCAGATCAAAAGAACCGAGGGGCGACAGTTTGGGTATAGAAGATACGGTTTTCGAGGATCGCAGCCCGCCTTTGTAGTTTGCCGAACGAAGAAAAGGATGAAACGAGGGTCGAGGCAATCGAGCGATTTAAACACCAACGTTTTTATTTTTAACTTTTTCTGTATGAAAAATTTATTAACATATTGAAGTCACTTTCATCAGAAAAACCTCACCAATAAGTCCAAAAAAAATTTCAGATAAAAACAAAGTATAATTTAAAAAGTTGGTGTTTAAATCGCTTGGTTGTCTCGACTCTTGTTTTATCCTTCTCTTTTATTCAATGTCCTTATCTTCGTTTAGCAAACTACAAAGGTGGGCTGCTAGGCTTGAAAACAGTGTCCCTACTTCCCAAACTGTCCTGTTTAGGTTTAGTATGTATTATTTAGTCAGCACACCACGTGCAAGCACAACCGGACTCGAAAAATTAGTTAAATTAGTTACGGGTTTAATAATATCAGTTTTGATCTCATAAAATGGTATATACATAACAATATGTTTTACATAACAATAGTACCATTTAATCATTACATTATGTTCATTATAAAATATTTTTATTAATTGCATAATCAAAATGTTTATTTTTATGAAATATGAAGTTGCCAATTATTATTAATGATACTTTTAATAAATTAGAGAATGTTAAGTACACATTAAACATATAATGTAAATAATGCACAATATAGTGTAACTAATTCATGATTGGTTTTTTCAATGTTTATATAATAAATAACATTCTATTGATAGAACATGTTTGTAGTATGAATCTTTCCTTTTTACTCATTGTGAAAGACAATATACTCCAAACTGGTGCAAGAATGTTGTAACTTCATGAGTAACACTGTCAACTAATAAAAATCCCATATTTTGTTTGTGAGATGGATCATATGGAAAATATGCTTGTCCTCTATTATCTTTAGCCACTACTTGCAGAACTATAGTACTAATTGATAAATCCCCATCTTCACCTTTTTGCACCCTAAAATAATTAGATACATTTATTTATTGAATTTAAAAACATAATTGCGGAAGTTTAGTTCAACCTTATTAAATCTTTATAAATAGCTTTAGTCACTTCTAAATATGAATCTAAAAGATCTTCATATTGACAAAGCATTCCTCCAAGAACAAGCATTTGGAAAATGTTAAATATAAACTCTTCACGTTCATCTTTTGAATATAAATTATACTCTGAACATTCTTCATCTAATAGCATCTAGAAAAATTAAACTACAAATAAGCTTGTACTAGTAACAAACTAATTGCAATACAAATTCATACTCCTCTAAGATTATCAGAAATTAAGAAATTTTCTATTTCCATGTCATATCTTTTGCCAATAATCCCAGACCCATGTACAATTCCATTCTTTGGATTTTTTAATTTATTAAAAAAGGACATGTTCAAAACAGAACAAGGAATAGGCTTTATTTCTACAGTTGTTGCTGTTATACCTATTAATTATAAGAAAAAGTAGTAACATGTAATGCTGTGCTACAGAAAAATGTCTGCTACCTTGTTTTACCCAATGATTTCTTTGCTTTGTTAAAAGTTCTTTTGCTATAATACTATCTTTAAAGAAAACCTAGGATAATCAAAAAGTAATAAAGTAGTATTATAATAATTAATTCCCATTATATTTAAATTATATACTAATAGACTAACTTCAGCTAAATGATATTTGTGATATTGTTGGAAAGTTTCATTAAACGAAAAATGTTGTATAACAAAATTTCCTTTTATACCCCTGTAAAATTAGAAAAATTTTGTTACAACATTTAATAATGGAACTACAAATTTCACGCATGTACATACGTAAATTGATAAAAGATATTAATATTGTTACCATTTGGAAAGAAATTCCTGCGTTCTTTTATCGTTTATTCCGATGTAATTTTTTTGTACAAGAGGCACAAATGTATATCTAGGTTCAATTTCCATTTTTCGAGTGAAATTGTTATTACTATGGGGATAAAGAAGTGGAATATATGTATATACATACAGGGTGTCCCGTAAAGAGTGTAACTCCCGGAAATGGGAGGTTGCTGGGGTGATTCTGATCACATTTGTCCTTGACCGAAATGTTGTTTGAAGCTTCGTTTTTCAATTATTAACGAAAAACACTGGCCACTCACAGCGCCCGTAGAGCCCGCGCTCAGGGACGAACGAAGAGAGATTCACCCGCGCGCTATCGCAAATGACGTGTACGCGTGACTTTTCGATTATCGCACGCTGTCAAAAAAATTTGACTTTGCACCGCTATTTTTATAAGGTTTAGAAAATTGGTTTTTTGTCGTCATTCCGACGTTTGTATAAATTTTTGAAAAAACTGCAATTAGTCGGAATCGCGAAGAAAATAGCGAAGGTCGTTTTTATAACTTTTTTATTTGAGCTCGTAATGAAAATCTAAAAAATACGTCTTGTAGATCTATGTGAATTGTACACACGCTGAAAATTTCATCCCTGTTCGCCCCTGAGCGCGGACTCTACGGGTGCTGTGAGTGGGCCAGTGTTTTTCGTTAATAATTCAACAACGAAGTTTCAAATAACATTTTGGTCAAGGAAAAATGTGATCAGAGTCATCCCAGCAACCCCCCATTTCCGGGAGTTACACTCTTTACGGGACACCCTGTGTAATAATAACTTACATATATAGCAATTATTATGTTAATTGTACAACTTATAAATTTGTGATATTGTATAAATTAATTAAAAACATTATAACAAATGTATCTTTAAGCAGAAATATAAATGAAATATGTATGTAAACATGAAATGGTATGTCGAAGACTTATATAAATTATACAGTTTTATATATAAAGTTACAAATTTTCATTGTTAAAAAAATGTGTACATAATATTTTATGAATATTGATTTCGGCATCGATGAAAATGTCTATATGGTGACGTATTAAACAAATATTTAGATAAGTTTCAAAGGCTCCGGGAAACCATGGCGCCGATTCAACGTCAACGTCAGCTTTTCATTTCAAAAAAAGAACTCAAAAAGTTGAATGGCAGAAGATTTTCAAAGTAGAAATAATATTCTCTTTTTTCTCATTAATAAGAAGTGAAATACAAAATTTGTTTTATTATTCCATTTTTATACAATGTACACATATTGTGTGCCGGTTAACCTCCTTCTTTACAAATTTAACATTAAATTATTTAATAAGAAATTAGGGATATTTTGATGATATTATTTTATAAAATTTGTGCAATTATCAATGGTGTTTATTTTATTTCTATATTTAGGTTGTCATTAATGTATTATTTATAATGATGAAAATGTCAATTAAAAAGTAAACATGTATAAAATTGAACACAGATCGAAAGTAAAATTAAGAATATGTGTTTCAGACCAGAAGAATCCTCTGATATTGGTCTTATTTATCCTGCTGTGGATACAGCATTTAAATTGCTTTTGTCAGTTAGATTTTGTTCTGCTATATGGAGTCACATAACAGATTGTGATGAAACCTATAATTATTGGGAACCAGTAAGGAATAGTTTTTAAGGATTTCAGCAATTTTTAATGATTTGTATAAATTTCTATGTTTGTACTGTTACTTTATTTAAATAAATGTGCTATTTATTTTACAAGAATGTTTTATTTTGCCATTACATTTTGTGTCTTTCTTAGAGTCACTATTTGCTTTATGGTACCGGTCAACAAACATGGGAATATAGTCCACAATATGCATTAAGATCATATATGTACTTATTAATTCATATAGTACCAGCAAAACTTTATCATTACTTACTAGAACCAAATCCTGTTCTAGTCTTCTATTTTGTAAGATGTCTATTGTCTGTGGGTTGTGCATTATCTGAAGTATACTTTTATATGTATGTATTTTTTGTGTTATATTATAGGCACATTGGAAATAAATTTCATCGCAAAATACTGACCAGATTTTATTATATTTCTTAATAGAAATGTGTCCAGAGAATTTGGAATACATATTGGGAGATTGACATTAGTATTTCTTATATTCAGTTCTGGCATGTATATTGCCAGTGCTGCATTTTTACCATCATCTTTTTCAATGTATGTGTATAAAACTTATAGTACTTATTTAAGTACAGAAATGATAACAATTTAATTCTATGTGTTCTCTGTACAGGTATTTAAGTACTGTTGCTACAGCAGCCTGGTATGGCCGTCAATATGAATTAGCAATTTTTGCTACAGCAATATCTGCTTTATTAGGGTGGCCATTTGCTGCATTACTTGGGTACTTTATTATAAAGTTTCATTTAAAATGTTAAAACTGTTAAAATATAAAATTGTTACAAACCTTTTTTATATTATTTACAGATTGCCAATTGCAATGGAAATGTTAATACATAAACAAGAGTGGAGTAAATTTATAAAATGGGTAATTCTATCTGGTACTGTTATTTTAGTACCAATGGTATGGATTGATTCAATGTATTATGGTAAATTAGTGATAGCACCACTGAACATTGTAATGTACAATGTTTTTACTAATCATGGACCAAATATCTATGGAACAGAACCTTTCAGTTATTATATTTATAATGGATTTTTAAACTTCAATTTCGTTTTTATTGGCGCACTTTGGGCTCCATTAGGATTGGTAATACTCATGAGATTCATAATGCTTAAACCTTCACATCTATTAATACTTTAATCAGCCTTATAGCTTTTAGTGTGGCTAATTGTACCTGTTGGACCAAGAGATCGTCTTTGTTTATCTTACTGGTATTCGTTGGCACCACTATATCTTTGGTTTTTAGTGTTTTTCTTGCAACCTCATAAGGTAAATTAAGTAATATTGTTTAAACAGTAAGATTTAAATATATATATATATATAAATATCTTTAACACAGGAAGAGCGATTTTTATTTCCTGTATATCCAATGATTTGTTTAACTGGAGGCATAGCTATAGACACCATCCAAAAACTATATTTGTTTATTAGGACAAAGCTTAGTTCTTTACATATTGCTTATCATTATTTGCAATATACTGTTCATATTACATTCTTTGCTATCTTGATATGTGGTCTTCTTGGAATATCAAGATCATTAGCAATATACAAAGGTAAGAAGTTTATATATTTTAAATTACTTTAATCAACGTAAAATATAACTTTTCGAAATCCTATATTAGGTTATTATGCACCAATGGAAGTAATGATTGATGCTAATAAGGTTGAATTAGAAGGAGAAATATCTAAGGACATTAATATTAATTTTTGCATTGGTAAAGAATGGCATCGATTTCCGAGTAGCTTTTTCTTTACATCGAATAAGTAAGTAATGTTTTTTTTTTTTTTTAAGAATTTTACTTAATACAATTTTTGCTTTTTTAAACGCAAAATGCGATATTGACTTCAGTTGGAAACTTCAATATCTAAAATCAGAATTTAAGGGTCAATTACCTCAACCATATTTAGATCATGAAAATGCAACTAGTATTATACAACCTCATTTTAATGATATGAATAGAGAAGAACCTACACGCTACGTAAGTTGTTATTTATAAAGTAGTGAAAAAAATGAACCAATATAAAATTCATATATTATTCGCTCTAATCAATAAAACTTGCTATTATAGTTTAGTTTAGACAAGTGCCATTTTGTATTAGATCTGGATATTGGGACTGAGACAGACTTAGAACCAAATTATTCTCGATTAACTGACAACTTTACGATAATAAAATCGTCTAAATTTTTAAATTCTGCAAAGTGAGTGAATTACATGTTTAAATTTTACTATATTATTTGTAATTTAATGCATTAAACTAATGTTATGTTAAATTTATTATTTATCTTTCAGATCACACCAATTTTTCAGAGCGTTTTATATACCTTTTGTGTCATATAAATTTTGTACATATGGTTCATATAATTTATTACAAAATATTAAAGTTAAATCGATTCCCCTTTTGTCAACGGGAAAAATTCCAAAATCATCCTGAATAAAATTTCTGAAATATGTGTATGATTTTAATAAACAGGGTCTTTGTCAGGGAAATTATAATGGTTGATATTGTATTTCAAATAAATGTCTGTATTTCGTAAGAAAAATATAAACAATGGTTTTGAAAAGAAAGATTAAAAATCTAAAAGAATTTAAAACAATCACGAATTCCGTACATTGTTTTCAATTCCACCAAAATTTAAATCGTTCGTATTAAAGTTCTTAATCGGTCGGTATTTTTTGTTTTAAAAAATAGTTATTGATATGTATATCAATATATACACTTATAATCAAGATAATATATTAAGTGTTTTTAAAATAGTACATAATTTTATGCGATTAATATGACTGAAATTATTGGGTAATACAAATATGCTAAATAATCTTCATACTAGTCCATATATATATATGTAATACCATTAAAATAAAAATATTGTTTTTTTTATTAGATAAGTAATATTTGATAGCAATATTTGCATATTGTTAGATGTTATTAATTTTGTAATGAACAAATTTTTGTACATATATATTGAGATTATGGGTATATTTGTGAAAATGCAATGTAATTAATTTTAATTGCAAATATATTTTATAAATACTCCGATAGAAATATTACTATAATTAATTTTCCAATATTGAACTTGTATAATATTGTAGTTTTTATTAAAAATTTGTATAAAATTTTGTACTTGGTTATCATGATATGTAACAATACAATAAAGCAATATACGACATTCGTATCTTTATACGATATATGTCATTGCCCTATTATCAGTTGAAGTTTTATAGTTGTCGAGTCATTTTGTCATTATATATGGCTGCAAAAAATACCATACCAATCTGTTATTGTATACCAGAGTGAACTATGCATAAAAAGAATCTCGAAGTTTTAGAATTCATTTGCAATTAATTAGAAACATTACAGCTTCGAAAAATTTTTTACAATTAACTTATGGAAATCATTGAAGTAGGTTGTCTAATTCTCTTAACTTGGGCATGATGAAGCATTCTACACTGTTCTCGATTAAAATCAAATTTTTAGCGCCATGTATGCATACTTAACAGCGCTTCTAGCTGTCCAATGTTAATAGCCATTTTTAAATCAACGTGATAAGTTTTGGGTAAACAAGGATTTAATTCATGCGCGTTCATGCGCTTCCTGGAAACGAGAAAATTTCTTTTCAGTACGTACGTGACATCCAGAAAAGAGTATTTAAATAATGATAAAATTATCGTTTATCGTGATGTAGTTCTTATACCGTCTGTTAGTTGTGGAAGCATCTACGCGGTCTGAAGTATAGTAACTTGGTAAAGTTAATGTAAAATGGAAACGGTGGAAATCGACGATGAACGAACTAATTCTCATTCTATAAAATTACCTACTGCAGTCGAAGTGTTTGCAAATTTGGAAAATGCTCAGAAATTTGCGATTGATATCGGTACGTATTGCGTTGCATATTTTATCAGCATACGTTAAAAGCTTTTATTTATGTATAAATGCAGTTCTTACAAGGTTATCTTTCAAAGGTTTTTTAAAGAATGCAAGTACGTTTTTTGTACCATTTAAAAATTGAACATGAACAGTTATAATCTTCTAATAATGTAGCTTAAGGTTGCTTTGGTTTTAATTTAATTTCAGGCTTATCTTTGACAAAAATAGCTTATTATTCAACAGTTAATTACCGTAAAGCTTTGTATGAGGATACTGGCTTAGGAAATAGTGGAGAACGTGCATACAAAGTACATGAAGGAAATAGACTTCATTTTGTTAAGTTTGAAACAAGATACATTGAAAATTGTTTGGATTTTGTGAAAGAGAATTTAGTAAATGTTGAAAGGTTTCATGGTAAAAGCATTAAAGTCACTGGTGGAGGAGCATACAAATATAATTCTTTACTACAGCAAAAATTAGGTTTAATGTAAGCATTTTAAAGTATAGGAATAATAGCTTTTTTATACTTCTATTCAATGATATCTATATAGACTAATATTAAATATTTAATATAGAAGTGAAAGCAATTAAAACATTTTTTTAGAGTTGACAAAGAAGATGAAATTGCATGTCTGATAAAAGGTTGTAATTTTTTATTGAAAAATATACCATGTGAAGCATTTGAATTTGAAAGACATGGAAATCCTGAATACAAATTTCAAAAGGCTGGTCCTAATATATTTCCATACCTGTTAGTGAATATTGGTAGTGGTGTCAGTATTCTTAAAGTAAGTCACAACCACATTGATTAAAGGTGTTCAAAGAATAGTCTCATTTATTTTTGAGGTTTATATAATATTTTCAGGTAGAGTCTGATAATGTATTTGAAAGGATTGGGGGTACAGCTACAGGAGGGGGAACATTTTGGGGATTAGGTTCTTTACTTACAAAAAGAAAGGTACCAGTGTTGATTTTTTTACACATGTAGCTATTGACTTTTATATTTATGTAACAATAAAATAAATGTTCACATTAAAAAAATTATTAAAAATACTCTATTAGGGCTTTGATGAATTACTGCAACTTGCAGAAAGAGGAGATCATCGTAATGTTGATATGTTAGTGAAAGATATTTATGGAGGTGATTATTCCTCCCAAGGTTTACCTGGAGAACTTATCGCATCTTCTTTTGGCAAGGCTACTTCTTCTAGTAATGAAGGTAAGGAAGCAAATAATATGTGAATTGATTAGATAAATTGTATCATCTCAAAGAATAAGTTATTTTACTTGTATCTTAGGGCAACCACAGTTTTCTGAGGCAGACATTGCAAAAAGTCTATTGTTTACTATAAGTAATGATATTGGACAAATAGCAAGTTTATATGCAACTGTGCATAAAGTGAAAAAGGTTTACTTTGGTGGTTATTTTCTACGCAATCATCCTATGTCAATGCATACTATGTCTTATTCCATCAAATATTGGTCTCATGTTAGTTTTAAAACCTTTTTTGTACTCTCATGTAACTATAATAAAAAGAAAAATTTTCTTCAGAAAAACCTCTTTTACAAATATTCATTGAATCCTATGTAGGATGAAGTAAAGCCCCTTTTCCTTCGCCATGAAGGCTATCTTGGTTCAATTGGGGCATTTTTGTATGGTGCTGAGCAACCTGATGAATGTAGTTGGTTAGAAAATTATGCAGGCTCTTCAGGATTTAAAAATTCAATATCTACTGATCTTGGGATGAAAGTTGATCAATTGGAAATTGATCAAGCAGAAAATGCTATAACATTCTGTCCACTTTTAAAAGATCCTGCATCTTATAATCCTGACACAACTGATCTTGCTGAAGATAAAGAGGCTAGGTAAGTTATGAGCTTAGGTGAGTGATGTATTTCTTTTTCTTGGCATACAAAAAATTTGTAATTATTTTAGAGATTATTGGCTTCAATGTTTTGAGGAATCAGTGGATAAATTTGTTGCTAGAGCTATTGACAGCCAGCCACATAGTCCAACTGCAAAAGATAGAGCAACAAAACTGAAGGAAAAATATGTTAACAGACTACATTATTTACATCTTGAACCATTGTAAGTTCATCATGATCACTAATAAAAATGTAATATTTTATAAGAGTCTGTTATAATTAACAATTTTACAATATAATATTATAGTGCTTATGGAACACTCACAGTGAGAATATTATTGGATACTATTGAACATTGTATGAAGGAATTCGATTTTCCTGACCCTTATTTACATGCAAGTTTTTTCTTCTAATATTCGCATTATATCGATAATATTGCAAGTGTTTTGTAAGGTATTTAATTGATTTTTATACTTTGTAATATTTGTGCCGTATACAGCAAAAGAAAAAAGAAAACGAAGAAGCTTTCAAGCATTTGAATAGTCGCATAATGACCATCGATAAATTGGAAGGAGCAGAGAAAATAAAAACTTTGATACTAGGAGTTCTGAGTGGTAATATGTTCGATTGGGGTGCGCAAGCTGTTGCAACTTTGATGGAAACGACAGATTTTGGTTTTGCCGAAGCACAAGAAAAAATACCGGGTACGCGAAAACCTTTCGTTCGTAATTGATAGAGTGGAATGAACAGTGTCAACAAAATTGATGTTTTGTTTATTAAATTTAGGTAGACCTTGGTTATACGATAACTTGGACGACTGGATAGAAAGATTAGAAACTGGATTACCGCATAAGTGTGCTGCTATTTTTGTCGACAATAGCGGGGTTGATATAGTATTGGGAATTTTACCTTTTGCACGGGATTTATTGCAGCGGGGAACGAAAGTTAGTTATATCACAAATGCTTTTTAGTTAAAAATCCAATTACAACAAAATAATTAAATTAAATTAATGATTACTTTAGGTTATACTGTGCGCTAATTCTATGCCAGCATTGAATGATGTCACGTATCCAGAATTGGTTATAACGTTACGAGATGCGGCAAAAGTATGTAAAGTAATTAAACATGCATTGAAAGAGAACCGTTTGATCGCTATGGAAACAGCTCAGGCTAGTCCCTGCCTTGATTTGAGGTAATTATCGCAATTAAGAGAATTATATGAATCTTTATACATTTTAACAAATTATTTCACGTTTAATAGCCGATTGAACTTAGATTTATGTCTTGCAATGGTGAAGCATAACGTCGATCTTATTGTTCTCGAGGGAATGGGCAGAACGCTTCATACGAATCTTCATGCTAAGTTAACTTGCGAATGTTTAAAGTTAGCAGTTATTAAAAATCGATGGTTGGCGCTTCGATTAGGTGGTGATATGTACGCCGTGATATGTAAATATGAACGGCCACCACTGAAAACGAAAATTTGTGATATAAAGTTAAAAAGGAAGGATTGTCCATCAGAGTGTGTGGAAAACGTAACGGATGTTTGTACATGCAATCTTAAAGAATAGATAATGAAAACGTAAGTAACCATATATTGGACTATGCATGTCTGAATGTGGCGAATTGAAAATTTTATCGCAATTCCAAGAACTGAAAAAAATGTACATTCAAGTATTGATTCATTTACATTTAAATACGTATAAAATTGATATAAAAAGAAATGAGCCGAGATTTTAAGTATATTTTACAGTTTCGTATGGAAATATATAATATTATAAGAAACTTAAAGACTTTTTAAGAAACTCATTGTTATTTGCTTCAGAGTAATTACGAATGAAGCTTGGTTGCCGAGAATATGTTTCTAACATCGCGTAATTAACCAAGCCTCGAAATCTGGCCTATCTCGTTACTCAAGTATGAAAACTTTAACGTTGACGTGAGAGATATTGATGAATAATGATCGACACCTAGTCAAAGACAATATAATTATTTTGCTCCGTATTTTGAAAAGGTTATCGTAGTTTAAAGGGAGTAATTTGCGACCAATTGTAACGATTGCAGACATGTATTATATAATACTGTACAGTACATCTTCTGTGATAATGTAACATTCAAGCAGAAAGTTACATATTCGTGTAAATTTAAAAGCCAAAAATTGATAGACAGTATAATAGAATAATATGTAAAGAAAGAAAAAAGAACTTAAAACTAGTACCTTCTGATGTTTGGCATTTTTGTACAGAGATCTATCGCTTCACGTCAAATCGGATATGTTTTTTTTTTCTCGTATTCTGTTTCGTTGTAAACATCCAGGAGAAACATTATTGACTGTCTAAGATTAACACGCAAGATATATGTCCTTAGAAGTGACCAATCTGTTAAGATATATTTCTCAGATTTTATAGAAAAGAGAAGGGAGAAGAAAAAAACGAATAAAAGACAATGATGATAAGATAAGCAGGACGAGAAATTGTTGAAACTTAAAATACAATATTAATATGGTTTTCAAGCTGAAGATTTCTATGTGAAGAATTTGTTAATACTCAATATATAAAATATACGCGTATGTGATATTTAACATACTTTGTAATCTGTAAATAAAACCACAACACTTTTTGAGACTTAATTGCAGTATTACTTGAACCGAAAAAGAAATCCTTTCAATAGCAATCTTCGTGTTTGTCGACCAAAATAAAAACAGAACGCTGCTCGAACGATCACTAAGTTTTGCTGTGTTACATATTTAAGATGTTGATCTTTTACTAATGTATGTACAATACCTCATCTTGCAAATCAAATGCAAATGTATTTTTTAACAATAAATTTCGTACATATATCCTTCGTTCTTTCTTCAATCCTACCAAAAGTCATACTTTTTAATCTCTTGTCCCTTCCTTCCTTTCTATATTTTTTTGTATTTTCTTTCATATGTATTAGTGAACCAGCAGTAGCCAGGGTGGGAAAAAATAGAAAAGAACCGGGAAAAAGCAGAAAAGGGCTTGTATGCATGCGGAACACGCTCTACGTTCATTTCTCCCAGCCACGTTCGACCACAACGTCCCAGTCTGTTCAGCTTTATTAAATTCCTGTTGTGCGATATCGTCCAGTGCTTCACTGTTCAGTTCGGTTCACGCATCGAACACGCTCCGATAAAATAATCCACTCAATTTTTCAACTCATCTACCCATCGAAACTTTTATTCAATCTCATACGTGTATTATCGCGAAAATTTCGTGATCGTCAATTTCTGTTTAGTCATACTGTAATCGTGTCGATAATAGATTATCATTAATATTGCAATCATGCAAATGTAACGCGCTTATCGTCCAGCAAAATTCAACACAGTCATATTGATGTGTCACCGTTACTAACGGAAAGTTTTTCTCAATCCTATTACGTACGTTTTTTACTTTTATCATAAAAAACACACATGACTGAAAGAATAGGAATGAAAAAATACAATATAGGAAAAAGTCATCGAAATAAGTGTACTCTGAGGACACCTATAAAGCTATAAAGGTATAAAGCTACCAGCAACAGGAGAGATGATAACATTTCAAACAAAGTAAAACGCTAAATTCGCCGGGGTTAATTTGAGAATCGCTTTTCTGTCTCCTCTTTCTCTCTCTTGAATAATTCGCAACTCTATTGTCCTCCACACCTTTTCATTTGAAATTCCGTCGAATTGACGATAGTTTCAGCTCCGAGCAGATCTACTCCTTTCATGCAGTTGTCTTATAATTGTTTGCCAAGGTGATGATACCTCTCCCTCCCTCTCTCTCTTGATATTGACACTGCTTTAATGGTACAACACGAGATCAGTTAACAATGAAGTAACGATCGCGACTACTTTACATCGACCGGAAGTCACTTCTATTCCTCTGCATCTTGAACGTTGGAGGCTAACTTAAATTTCAGAACTGTAGGAAAACTTATCCTAGCTTTCTTACGTCGATCTCTTACAGATCGTTGCCCTTACTTCTCCAACTCTAGAACCCTCTCGTTCGTGTCAGATTCTCGATATTTATACCGTTTTTGTCTCTACAGAGTGACAAGAAAATAGGTGGCCAAACTTTGGTATCGTATTCTACTGTGCCTAAGAATGAAAAAAGGTCGTAATTGGTAGCCTGGAAATACTGAAATACCGTATT
>NW_017100458.1:630530-649806 GCF_001263275.1 Habropoda laboriosa | reverse complement strand
GTGTTTGAAATGTCGATATGAAGCATGTATTATTGCAGAAGGAAATTGTTTTCAGCAATTTCTTTAGGCAGGTTTCAAACATTCCCCAAACGATCTGTTTTCATCCTTGGGAACAGTAGAATAAGGTACTGTAGCGACCCTCCTACACTCTGCCACCAGAGGGACGGATTAACCACAAGTTCTCGCTAGTCCTCATAAAGGCTCCTATTTATATATATACAACTTCTGACCTGAATTCTTCCAGTCCGTCTATATCACTTTGCAGATTTTTTGAAAGTTTTCTTGCACACAAATATTTCATGCATGATATTTTTAACACCAATCACCTATATTAATGTAATCTAATGTCAACTGTTAATGTTTTAGAGCATAAGTAGGGAATTCTCAGGCGGAAATTGTAATATAAAAAAAAAAGTACTTCCAGTCCCTCCTCACTCCTGTGTGTCTAAGGGCACGGGTCTCTCCTAGAGGGTAGCCTTATTTGACACTAGGAGGCCCAGGACGGAGAAATGCCCTCCAACCCCTTTTTTCCTTTTCCGCCGATCCTCTCTAACAGTTTCCTAAATCCCTTCAGTTACCAAAGGTCTCACTACCTATTTCCTTGTCATCTTGTATAATAAGCGATCACGATTCGATCGGCGGCAAATGCGGACAATCTTGACAATCAAAATCGGACGAGTCTCTCTCTCACACACACTCATACTACAGAGCTATTCAAATTGCGAAAAAAAGAAACGAAGGGTTTAGTTAACATTCCTCGAAGTATCCGACGTTCAAGACCTTTGCCCTCGAATCTTGGCCTTAGCCCCCGTCCTAGCGTAGCTTTAATGGCCGCGCTCTAATTACGCGTCATTCCGTAATTTCATGCAGATTACGTGGAACAAGGCGCGCGTATGCGTTTATTTGTGGCCACACGGACACATCGGTTGTCGTTGTGCTAGTAGATATTTTGAGAGCTCTTCGTGTCAGCTTTAATTCCTTCCCGGGGATTCCTTCGCGATTGCGGATTGCAGTTGCGCCCATGTATCCAACGTGAAACGGTCCGGTAGAAATTGCACGCGCAGCTCCGTGCATTGCTATCGTTGCTGGATGACTCCACGATGGGGATGAGGAATGGGACAGGGTCGAATCGTAACCTGTGATCTTCCATATCCCTCCCCATTTTTTCTTTTCTCTGATTCAACGCGGGGAAACGTAGTTTAATGTAACTAAAAAGAAAAGAAAAGAAGATAAATCTCCATCGAGAAACAACCCACAGAGATTCTCATTCTTTCTCGTGTTCATCCCACGGGATTTTTTGGAGTAAAGAAAGGATTCTGAAGGGCGGCGGGGGTGGAACCAGGATTTTCGAACGAAACACGTTTACGAGCAAAATTCCTCAATCTTCCTCGAAGGTGAAGGCGAACGGAAGAGGGTTCTAGGTTCGATCCTGAGCCACCCATCACTGGTAAGCTCTATCGGGATTGGAGTAGCTAGGTGGAAGTTCAAAGTACGCGTGCGATATCGATGCTGAGGTGCAACTGCTATATCCGGGAATTCTCGAAACTATAAGTTTGTATGTAGAAAGGTGAGGCGGCAGGAAGGGTGGTATAAGTGGGCACAGGTGATTACACGTGTAAAAGTGAAGTGAAAATAAAGGATAACATTTTTTCATAGGAAGCCTAGTTTCCGAGAAAATTCAATTTAAAGATTCGCCGTAAGTTAGAAGGTGTGCAAAATTCAAGATTGGCGACTTTTTAATTGGAAATGAACGAAGAGGAACCGTAGATATACTGGTAAAAATCGAAATTATAATTTATGCGTATTTTCTTTTTCGGGAATGTAATTTGTTTACACAAATTTAAAAAATCGAGAAATATTTTACAAAAAAAATTAATAAAAGTGTTTTAATTTTTAATATCTTTTGACAAATAAATGATTCTGAAATGAAGACACGGTGAATGTAGCATTCAAAGAATTTTTTCGTTCAAAGACTAATGATTTTCATAAATTTGGAATAATGAAACTAAATAAATCGTTGGGAAAAGAGGATGGAATAGTGTAGAAATTATTTTGATTAAATACATTATTGTTTGAAGAAACACAATGTATCTAAAATTTCATATGCACCAACCTAATAATTTCGATGTTCGTCATAAGTGAGACACCCTATATGCGCTCCTCTCAACTGTGATTCATTATACTCGTGTTAATCATTACACCGTTATACATCAGAAAATTGACTACTTCGTTAATTATATCTATGGCAGTACCAGAAATTCGGAAACTATACTCGAGTAAATATATTCGAGGAATATATCCAACGATAGACGAGACGCAGGTCGAATGCATCTCGCGTCAGATTTCCACCCCTATTCCCGAGAAGCGAGGTGCGTCGTTACGAATTGCATTGGCACTCGGTGTGATGGGTAGGAAAATATTGAAAAGGAATCCGTTATCGTTAGAACCCTTTTACGTTAACTTTTTCGAATCCCAACCAAAGACGAGGACGTCGAACTTTCACGAACGTGGATCGATGAATGGAATTTCTACATATTTCGAGAGCTTCAACCTATCACTTCTTTTTCTCTCCAAATAAACAGATTTCTCTAAATACATATAGGGGTAGCCAAAAAGTAAAGTAAAAGCTGTATAAAAGTTGTGATACTAAATTTATGCAGACATCAAGGGATGAATATAAGTCACCTTTGACTTTTACAATTATAATAGGTGCTCAAAGTGGTTCCTATGTTAGATACCGCTCTAACCTTAACAAATAAGATAGACACATTTCGTATCCACCACCTAGCAACCCCTAACAATTTTCTTTTTACACAATTACTGATACGCTTTACTGTTATTTGTCAACCCCGAGTCATACTCTGTTATTCATCAACTCCGAGTTATACTCATCAAGTCCCAAAACCGTTGGATCTTTCCGTACTTCCACTACCCCAAAATAAGACCTACGAACCTTAATAAAAGCAAGCAGTTAACCCCTTAACCTATGATTTCTTTTCTGACTATGCATCTAAGCATCAGCCATTTTCTGTTTTAGTACTGCATCAGGTAACAAAAACTAATCTGTCGTAGATTAATTACATTTAGCAATCCTCAGTCCTACAAATTTAAACGAAAATTAGGATTACTATTAATTTTTCTTACTAATACAACTATTTTTCTCACATCTTCGCCAGAAACTCTGCAACGAGTCTGACACGTTGTCATACGTTAAGGGGTTAAACATCCGCACACTTATAGAAGAATTGCTACGATCGAACGTATCTATTATAGAAACTAACAATAAGCGCTTTAGAACTTGCAAGATTTCGTGTACAAAATTTAGTAATATAAAATTGTTACTTTTTATTTAAATTTCTAAGTATCGGAATCTAACACCTATAAGCATTCAGACATTTCTAATTACGGCGAACTACTCCCACTACTGTCGTAATTTAATTCAACTTCGAAAAAGTCCATAGATAAATAGTAAATTAACATTTGAGTGCAACGAAAGAGAAAAATGAGATAGTGTAAAGTGTAAAATTAGAATTCGTTTTAGGTAGTGAATTTATCGCATCGAACACGCAAAATGAAGTTATTAAGATGAACGCGGTGATACGAACAGGGGCTGACAGATGAACGAACGCGAGCGCGCGCCGATAAATTCGCGAAACTACGGGGAAATGATGAATCGTCGTTCCGTTTTACCATCACCGCTCTAATTACGTTAATTCCGTAATTAGAACACGTGCCCGTTCGTGCGAGCTTATCTATGTCCGTGATGCGGAGGATTCTTTTAATCGTTGTACGAAAGAGGAATGAAATTCGCGACATCGGTGCTACAATACGATTTAAACGCGTGTACCGTTTAACATCCTCTCTACCGGACAATTTTAAACAAACTTTTAAAATGACCCAAGCACGTTTTTTTCCTTCTTCAAATAACTTTTTTCTTTTTATCATTTTCTACCACAATTTCTATCTTTCTCAGTTTATCTAGCTCATTTTGAAAAGTGAGTGACATGGATCTGAAGGGCCGTTCATTTGCTTCCTGGATCGTGTCATTCGTATCAGTGACATCTTTATTGTGAATACACAATAACTTTTCCTCTTCTATTTCGTTTTCCTTTCCCGTTTATATATTAGACTTGCAAGGAATATTTATAATAATTGTAATATTCGTCAGGTTACTGTCTTCAAATGCAGATTATGTTCTTTCTTCGGAATCCCAACATAGAATAATCACTGTAGTTCTTAGAATGAAAGCTACGGTCATTTTCCAATAAATAAGTACTTTTATGAACGGCAAGTATGAAGTAACGAATACATTATGTTGTAGGAGAAAAGAAAAACATGTATATTTATTGATAAAAAACTAAACGGATGGATAAGACTAAGACTAAGGCTAAGAAAGAAAATATTTGATGGTATTACAATATGATAGGGACTGTACAAAACACCGAGTATTGAGCTACTATACGGACTGTTGTAGAATTAGATACATATTTACTTGGTTATTTTTACAAAGCTTGTGATGTGGTGCTTAGTGTACTCTTCTTTACGTGATGCCTCTCAGAGTGTCTGTCTATGATAATATATAGTGTCGGTGTGTACGGTGATTGGTCGAGTGTTGAAGGAGGTGGAAATGAGTACTCGAGAAATGCGCAGATGTAATTGGGTGTTAGAAAATTCTAGCGAAACGACAAGTAAGGGTGAAGGAGGTTTGAAAACTGGAGGAATGTAAGAAAATCCTGGAAAGGAGAGAAAGATGGTGAAAATGACTAAATAAGTATTTAAATACTTACACGTACCGTTGTCCGAGGAGGCGTGGCTTGTTGCCCGAGGAGGCGTGGCTTGTTGCCCGTCGATTTGTTTACGCCCGCGGAAGACTAGTACACTGCCCGTACGGGCAATGACTGAACGGCACTGTGTTAACATGTTGAAATTCTTGCGACACTCTGGCTAAACGAAGGGACAGAATTTTTCACAGAAAAAGGTTGCATTATAGAATTAAGACAGTGAGAATTGAATGAAGCGATGAGACGAGAAATTAAAATTCGATCAAAATTAAATGGTAGCGAAATAGGAGACGGCAGTAGCGAGAGTAAGATTAAAGTCTTGAAAGAAAACGGTTCGCTCACAGTTGATGAAATTATTTTAATGCATGTACCTCTGGATCCGGTTGCTTGTCTGCTACACGGATTAATCTGAGAATCACGGGGGCTGTGTTTAGCGCGATGCAATCGTAATAAACAGCTGCCTTTCCGGCGAAATTAAAACCGAGCCGTGCTCATAAAGCAAGCTCTCTTTCATAAGCGCTCACATCTGGCACACACGAAACAACCTTTTTCACGTACATATATGCACGTACCCACGCGTACACTCGAAACCCGTTGTTTCTTTTTTTCTTGTTGTTGTCTCTCCTATATTATTTATTCGCTTACGGTTGTCCCACTCGAATATGAACAACTTTTAATAAAAATATTTTTCACCGTATTGACCAATATGAAGCGTATGAGAGATATGAATTAAAATTGAAATATCTTCTCTATGTTGAAAAAGACAATAGAAATAAAAAGTAACGTATGTTACAGTGGCAGATGATGCATAGGGTGAAAAAAGCAGCAATGGAGTTTCCTTGGAAACAAAGCATTTCACGTTTCCGTTTCGCGATGTCAAACCGGGACACGATCGACTTATCAAAACTAATTTCACGTAACCAAGCCGAGTCGCGCAAAGATGGACAAGAATAGGGTGAAACGACACCTTGGATGTCCGCCATTGTTCTCGGGAACGTACACTTCCGGGAACGAGCGAATGTCTGTTGACCGTGAATACGCGAAAGCGGCGACAGTTTTAATAGCGTGGCGCTGAGCGTAATCGAAGCGGAAAAGCCATCGTTGTCACCCCCTTCCGCCTTCGAGATAGCTTGCGATAGCGCAACTTAAATGGCCAGCTTCCAGAGCAACGAAAATTAATCTATCAATGATAGCGTTGTTAAAGTTTTTCTTTGCGTATAGGATCAAAGTTGGTTTAGAATTAACTGAAAATTTTCTTTATTCAATTTTCTAAAGGAATTTTCAATAATTTCAGATTCGTATTTAACCCTTCGCACGGAATTTGTAAAGTTACTGGAATAAGTGAATTTCGGTGGAATTGAGCCAATATCGTATATTCGAAGTCGATAAGTAGCGTGAGTCAATAATTTCTCAGAAATTCGAAAAATTTCGGAATCAGCAATCGAACCGCGTTAGGAACGCGTAAAAATCGAAAATATCGCGAAAATCCTGATACTCGAGCGAGAAGCTTGGAAAATTGCGGGAAAATAGCGCGGAGAATGTAGACTAAACGTAAATTCCATAAGTGTGCACGAAAAATATAATTGGTTTACATTTAAACGATCCTACGCATTTTGTTCTTTTCTTGTAAAGATTACTAATGTTTATCAGATGTTTAAGGATACGAAAAAATTTCAGTCCAAATGATACATTTAATAACAGAGAAAAAAGAATTTGTGACTTGGTATTCGGCCAAATTCGCCCAATTTCTGTACAACGGTTAACGTATCGTTTTTACAATTTATTGTCAAATAAAACTCTCTCCTTTAGATTAGGTGCATTTTTATATCACCATTTTCGTGTCCTGCGATCGACGATTTCCTGTTGCCAAAGATGAACGAATACTTAGCTCAACGAGGGCGAGATAAAGGGGAAAATATGAGCGTCTGTGCACGGACTAAAAGTTTACCCTTAAATGCTCCCTTGAACAGAGTAGTTTATTGCGGTTGCATCTCCGCCGAAGATTTACGCCACGCCTCGGTTTTCTTTACGTCTGCACTCCTCCTCCAGCGTTTGCGGGATTAACGGTGTCGTTAAAGCCGCTGGGAATTACCTATTCCTAGCCACGGGACGAAGTTTTAATTTTCTACTGTGAAACTATCGGCGATGATCGAACGATAAAACCTTAATGAATAATAAACGCGATACTTTATCGTCTCATGTTCGCCCAAGATTCTCATTGTCGCAAATTTGTATTATCGATTTTACGGTTAGCCCTCCTATTAACTCTGCTTTATTATTAAAATTTTGTCGCGACAATTTTCCACGTAATAGCCAGTTCGTTGTTCGCGCTAAAATTACACATATTCTCGCCAGTAAGCATCTGAACGTTCGTTAAACTTGACCAACCATTACCGCAAATTATCAAAGTTTCAAGAAATTATTGCTTAATTTGAAATCGTGTAATATTTTTATATCGTATATCATTTAGTGTCGAACATTTTCTCTGATAAAATAAAACCAGTAGAAAGAAAAAAAGAGAAGAAAATATATGCACATTCATTCCGCGAATAACACGAACCAGCGTGAAATTGTTTTCCTCTTATCAATTCCACTTTTAATCTCCCAATCAAAGACCTCCGATACGGAATTTCATTTTGCCCAAATCTAACTGAAAAAATTCAACCAAGCTGCGATTTTTCGAAGAAATAAATAGCACTGTGGGAATGTTGAAAATAAATTATTCATTTATCAGAGTGTTTGGACAAGAGAAATAGAATTGGATTTCCGTGTGAATGTTTAGCCTGAATGAGAGCTGCGTGAACGAAGAACCTAAATATGTAGGAGAATTACAGTTAACCCTTTCATTACTATTGGCTCCTATAGGCATTTTGAAAATTTACTCACACTGTACTGTTGAAGCCTTACGGTTCACTTCCATCTAAATTCAATACTGAGTTTTATCTTATTTTAATTTAAAGAACCAAATTTTCAAACGATACGGCCAAAATAAGAAATTTTGCAGCCGCGGTTAAAAATTCACCGTCAGTCACACACGTTACGCATTCAAATCTGCCGTAGCGAAAGGGTTAACAATAAAACAGAATTCTAGTCCCAAATACTTGGGTGGTCCTTCGAGAAAACAATTCGTCAGTCGGCACACCACGTGCAAGCAGAACGAAGCTCGGGAAAAATTAGGTTCAAAGAGTCAGGAGTTCAACAACTGTGAAAAATCACCGTGATCGAGTCACTTGTAATTCACAAGTTATACCATCTCTAAATAGTCTCGACTGAATGTGTTTTGAGTATGTTCGCGCGGAGCGAAAGAGGAAGAGAGAACGAGCGGGTGAAAGAATGAAACAGGGTGAATGAAAAAGAGTCAAAGAGTTATAGTTTTTACCGAAGTTTAGTTATCGAATACAGAGTCGTTGTTACGAAATTCATCGAAAATCTGTCTGCCGGCCAACGTTCCTATAATTATTCCATCGTGTTTTTACCGAAACACGTTCGAGCGACAAAATGGCGAACCGTTCTCCCAGTTACAGTTCTATTTTTCCCACCCAGTTTGCTGGATACGTGTTCCTCAACTCTCTGTTCGGAACAATCGCGCGACTCTCCCCGGCGAGATGTCGTCGGGTGGATTAATTAAATGCCACCCAGAGCTTGGTCTAGGCATCGACACCGAGGGAGGATCCGGCGAGAAGTAGCCCCTGCAAACGCCTCAGGAGAGTTGTAAAACATTTTGCGACGCGAAGGGCTGCTCGACCACAATTGCCGTGCAACCTCTGGAAACTTTCGCTCCGGAACCTGTTGCCATGCCACTTCTGCCGATGTTTTTCGCGCTCTTTGGCACCCTTTTCCAGTCGTCGACAAGCGTTACCTCTGGCTCCACAGTTGCGACCACTTTCAGTCTGTAGATCTCCGTACCATCGTTATTGTGTTTCTTTACGGCTAACCGTATTTTTTTAGCCTTGTGTGTTTGTTTGTGTGTGTGTGGCTGGTTAAAAACTAGAGAGAAAACATTATTTCACGTATCTGCAGGGATTATTCAAGGAAATCCCACACGAGAGGTTTAGAGACGCAAGAGTGGCTTTAAAAATGTTTATTTTAAAGTTAATAATTATATTCGCACAAGATTCGCGATATTTACAAAACTGCCATTTTTTCCGCCTGAAGAGTCATCTGGAGTAAAACATCCCTTATATACTCTGAAAGGAATTAGAGACATTAGTTTTCATTCAGTTATTATGGAGTATTTCCACACATCAAGTGCATCGCAGAAAAATCTTTAAAGAAAAACCTTCAGCAGACTTTACTCTCACTGTGGAATGTTCTCTCACTGCATTGCGTAGAAGGTGTGTCTAATTTTGACAGATAACTGCGAAAAATGGTTTGGAGAAGAATTGAATGGTTTCGAGGAGGACATGATCTGGTGTAATTAGTTTTTCTATAGACAAATCTAGCTTTAATATTTTGCTGTATAACGATTTGCACCTAAGACGGCTTGCAAGAGTTTGGGCAGGCATATCGATTCTATCCGTATTTCTATAACACGTTGATAGCCACACCAGATTCACATACTTTGCTCAAAAAGCCACGAGAAAATTTTCATTATTCCAAGCGTAGTATTATATTATGCTTATTATGTTTTATTTTGAAGGGTTTTAGGAAATTGATAGAGGATAGGCGGATAAGGTTAGGGCGTTTCGCACTGGGCCTCCTAGTAGACTTGTCATTAAGGCTTTCTAGGAGGCCCGTGCCTTATACGAGGGAGGGACTGGAAGCAGTGATCCCAGAATCGTGGGCCGTGGGCCAAATCAGTTACCCCCACTATGACATACCGACGTCTACCACTACAGAAATGTCACTCCAATTGACCACCAGCAAGGCCTATTGTAGGGTCAGGGACTACGTTTTCGAGTCTCGCGCTCGTCTTTGTAATTTGCCGAACGTAGACAAGGACAGCGAATTAAAGATAAGGATGAAACGTGAGTCGCAGCAACCAAGTGATTTAAATACCAACTTTTTTAATTTCACCTTTTTTTATCCCGAAATTTTTCTTAACATATTGATGAGATTTTTCTGATAAAAATGACATAAAACACGATATAATTTGAACAACATTTACTTATTAACACGTCCACTGTCACGTCAGATTTACAGGTTGCTCCCAGGCGGCCAAAAGAAAATATTCATTATTTTAAGCATAAGATTATAGTATTATGCTTTATAATTTTTTTTTTCAATTGAAAATAATGTCTAGCTAGCTATGACGCTCAAAATTTTTAGTTGACAACATTTATTTTATTTTAATTATTCTAAACATTTGAGGCACTCCAGTCACTGATGACCACCATGGCCATGTCGAGGAAACAATCTAATGTTAATACTTATTGAGTGATTAATTTAATTTCATAATATATCGCTTTGGATGAATTACAAAAACAAATTGCTAAAAAATTACATTAAATACCACCGTTTGGTTGCCAATTGTTTATCACATAAAGTCGGCCTACCTCCACGTAAAAAAAAAAAATGTAGGGTCGATTCCACAAGTGTCAGTAAAATGTAGGGTCGATTCGACAAGTGTCAGTAAACTGTAGGGTCAACCTACATCCACGTAAAAAAAAAGAAAAATGTAGGGTCGATTCCACAAGTGTCAGTAAAATGTAGGGTCGATAGTAGCAGAAAAGCTGCTAAACAATTAGAATTAAATGTAACGATAGAAATTATTGCAATAATGCGTAATGCAATTGAAAAATCGCAGAAAAGTCTGATACAAATGTTTGAAAAGTAAAATATATAAGATGAGATACAGTATCTTACCACGTAATGTAACTTTTTATTGTGTAACATATTAAAAACTCTGTTTGGGAAAAATTTATCACGGAATTGCATTTCTTATTTAATCTTCCTTTACTGCTAATTCTTGTGAAATTTTATGTCAGAAAATTGAAGAAATTCTTCTTTGTGTTTCGTAGGCAATTGATTGCTAATTTGCTATTGACAGATCGAAGTTAAAATTTGATTTTAAAGGGAACTTTCATATCTACCATAGAATCTGAATAATTTTTCAAAGTATTTTATTAAGAAACGCGCACATAGTGTTCAATTTTCTATCTTAGAATTAACTTACTTTATCTTACGAACTACTTAAAGTTAAAACTTTCAAATGTGTGTGAGAATCAGAGTGTCCACGGGTACGCGTAGTTCTTAGCTTGGTATCCTTTTGCAAAAGTGAGAATTTTCTTTGGAAAAGGATACCAATTACCAGGTCCCACCACGAGGAGGTGACTACGCAAGGGACCCGACAAAAACACATGCCCTACTGGCAGCTCTCTATCTTCAGAGATACGCGATTCTCATTCGTAGCAAAGGAGATAAGACACTTTATCAAAAATTCGTGTTCTTAACATCAATTTTTAAGGAGTGTCTTATATTTTATTTGAAATTGCAACGCTAATCATTTTGTCATAGTTAATTTAAAGATTGGAAAAATTCAATGCTCTCCTTTGATAGGGTTTCAAAAAATTATAAATCGCGGTCAGATTGAATTCAGAGCGCAACGAGAAATTCGCTATCATTCTAAAGAACCAGCGAGCATACACGACGAATTTACTCGCGAGTATCGCGCGCTACTCGCGAGTGATTAAGTCGCGAATAAACTCGCAGGAACTGAGTGATCGAGAATTTAATGTTCTATGTTTCGAATCGACGATAGCAAAATGTAGAAAGCATTTTTAGTAATTAGCTACGAATGAGAAACGCGTATCACTGTAAGAGAGCGCGCACATTGTACTCGATACAATTTTTCTATCTTATAGTTACTTATTTTATTTTATGGACTACTTAAAAGTAAAACGCACGCATCCCACGACGTCCATCGGCGGATGAATAGAATTATTTTTTATTTTCTTAGGCTAATTTATTTTACCTTATCAACTACAATCCTTAAAATTAAAACTCACACACACGGTTCTTAACTTAGAACTTCGCTTACTTGCTAGTTTAATTTTGGAAAAGGAGAATTTTTAAGAAATGACGCGAATTGCCTAAGATTCACCACTAACAAGATTCGTCATTACGTCAAGAATCCTATTGATTTACTTGGATATTCCATAATTTCTTACTGAATATGTATTCGACAAAGGACGTCGAGGATTGGTATAGTTCCTGATTTTCTAATTGAACTAAAATTCGAAATAGTTGGTGGAAACTGTAGAAGCTTTATTATAAATTGGAATAGATCGATGGGCTATTGTGGAATAATAATTAGCAGTGACAATTGTTTGACACAGTTACCTATGGGTTACCACAGAATGTTCATTACTCAACTCAAGGCAAAATTCTTTTTCGAATGGGAGAAAATTGAACTCTTATGTGAGCTCGAAATATTTACCTAAATCGATCATCGAAAAAACGTACAACTCCCTAAACACAGACCACAGAGGTGGACATTGTTAAATAGATTTTATTCCTACCCTGAACCTTATCAGTACTCTCGGTACTTTTTATCTCGTCAGAATTGGCAACAATAGGCTTTGAGAACTGATCTCTACGATCAAGAACGCCCAGGCAATTTATTTTCATTTTATTTAGTAAGGAAAACCGCGAATTTATTACAATTTTTACAAAATTTCGCTGGAACACTGAAACAGAATATAAATTAGATTGACAAGATAAATAATTCATACGACTCACCATTCGTAACCTTTGAGATACCCTTAGTGACCCATTTCAGTCCTCCCAGCCTTCGATTTTGACCCACAATTCACTTGGAAGCTTCTTTCAGACCCATGAAACTTTTGCAATTCCCTCAGTGGACCATTGAATTCCCCTCAGCCTTAAATTTTCATCCCACCAGTGGCCCACAATGATAGATTGAAAGACCCAAAGCCAATGCCCAAGACCCACCGGACTTGGAAAGCTGTGAAAGGGTGACGCGCGAAAAGTGGAGTACGAATCGCGATTTATTTTCATTTTCAGGGATTTTGTTTAGTACCCGAAACCGCGAATTTTTATTATCCTCCATATTTTCCTGTAGTTGATTTTAGTTGGGACATTTAGCAAAAATTCAAAAAAGAAAAGAGAAAAGAAACGCAAAAATGGAAAAAGGGACGAAGCTATTTATCAAACGCGACGCGACGTGATAAATTCTCGTATCGATCGAAAGTAAATGGGAAAATTGACTCTAAATTGAATTAACGCGGTATACTACTTTGATACTCTAATAATGGGAGGGCGTTTGCACCGTTAGTGCAGTAGAGTCCATCCAGTTCTTCTTCGACCTCTTGGTAGTTCAGCTTTGACATGCACATGCACACACATATATAACCAACCACCAAACCTTCAAAAAATTCACTCACAATTTTCAGATTAAGCAGCTGGCCTCTGCAACGTAGATTTGGCTGTCTGGCTGCATTGCCTCCTTCCTTCTTTCCTTCCATGCTCTCAGATCGTCATCCTTCTGCAAATCATTCCAGTTCCTCGTCGTTGATTTCCCAAGACTCACAGACTCACAAAATGTGAGTCACTGTGGAATGGACGACGCGAAAAGTATTTCGAAACGCGATTTATTTAAGAGGGGAAACCGCGATATTATATTATTCTCGATTTTTAGAATGAAGTTAACTTTAAATAGAATGAACGTAAAAAAAAGAAAAGAGATATGAAATAAACGCGATGTATATAAAGCAAAAGAATAAACCGCGAATTGATATCTTTCCCGAATCTCTAACGCAAGTAAATTTAAAGGAAGGTATCGATTAAACGCGTAAAAATATTCAGTATAAAGCGAACTAGGGATGAAGTTATTATAATACTCAATGCAACGACTCTAGTATTTACTAAAATTCAAAAATTTTCGTATATATTCCGAAAACCGATTTTTAATTGCGAAACACTACTGAGACGGTTTAATTTGGGGCAGCCAGCTCATATTTGATCTGGCGATGCACAATACAACTAACTACTAAACCAAATCACCAGAAAAAAACTCATTTTTGTAACTCACTGTTCGTTGATTAAACAGCTGAGCTCTGCAACGTGGATTTGACTGCATTTTCTCCTTCCTTCCACTCAGATTGTCATCCTTCCTTCCTTCCTCCCAGTTCCGATCGATTTTGCAAGACTCACAAACTCATAAAGTGTGAGTCACTGTGGAATGGACGACGCGAAAAGTACTTCGAAACGCGATTTATTTCAGTTTTATTCAGAAAGGGAGAAACCGCGAATTTATATTATTTTCAATATTATTATTGAACTAAACGTCCGTGGAATGCGAATGAAAAATTGAAAGAATCAAAAGAAGAAACGCGAATTCGTATCTTTTTCGATTCTAGAATATAGGAAAATTTGAATAAAATACGCGACGAGAATTGGGGGAAGCATAAGCTAAACGCGTAAAAATATTCAATAATAAACGAACTAGGGATGAAGCTATTATTTCAATATGCGATGCACTGACTTTAGTATTTACTAAAATTCAAAAATTCTCGTATAAATTCCGAAAATAGGTTATTGATTACGGTAAACTACTGAGACGGTTTAATTTAGGGTGGGCATAGTGCACTCGTTCCAAATCAGCTCACAATATACAATAATAAATCAACTAACTACTTAACATGCAATTCATGCAAATTCCTTGGATGGTAAATTATTACTAAACAAAATTCAATATCAGAGAAAATATATGAAAAATTTCAAATTAATTTCAATTGCTGGAAGAAAAGTACAAATTGATTGTTATGCTGTAACGAAAAACAACGTCTGAAGAACACCGATGACTAAAATTCAAATGTTTATTTCCCTAAACCTTCAAAATAATTTCGAAATATTTTATTCGAAGCGGAGTATTCCAAGTCAGTATCGATAATTGAAGAAATTATTTGATTGTATTTAAAAGAACCGAAAGGAGAATATTTAAAGTCTGATATTAAATGTCTAGCAAGTACCAGTAATTGGTAAAATGATTTATATTTGTTTTAAAAGGAAAATTTCTAATAGGTATTAGTTAAAATGAATTGTTATTCAGTCTATTGTATTGAAATTCTAATTGATTCTAATGTATACAAGTGTTACAAGAAGGCTGAGTGTGTACAGGGTGGACACTGACTCTAGTATTTACTAAAATTCAAAAATTCTCGTATAAATTCCGAAAATAGATTATTAATTACGGTAAACTACTGAGACGGTTTAATTAAGGGTGGGCATGGTGCTGCTTTAGTTTGAAATGATTTATAAACACATAATTAACAGAGGAAAAACCGTGAAACGGCAAAACGTCTACATTCTAATTGTTATAACATGTAAACAGAACTTTAAATTTAGTGTAAACAGAAAAAATATATAATACAATTTATTTCACGGTATTGCAACAAATAAACGTTGAATCAATATTTAATTCGTATAAAAACAATTATTTAACGTAATAATTTTACCTTCACTATGGCTATTTTTAATCTACGACCACAGGTCAACCTGATTTCTAATCCTTACGAACTTTAAATTCAGTCTAAACTGAGAAAATATATAATACAATTTATTTCACGGTATTGCAACAAACAAACGTTGAATTGTGGTTATTTATCAAGAATAATCATAATAAAGCTGAAATTATTGTGTTAAATAATTTTTTTAATACGAATTAGGAATTTATTCAACGTTTGCTTGTTACAATACCATGAAATAAATTATATTATACGCTTTCTATATTTACATTAAATTTATCGTTCTATTTACATGTCATAACAATTATAACTACACGTTATGCTGCGTCCGTTTGTTTTTTCTGTGCAGTTCAACCTAATTTACTTAAATTTACGTTGCGAGACAGTATAATATTTACAATTCTGCCGGAATTTTTGAAATTCAGAAAAACACAGGTAAACTTCCATTGCATTTAAACGATATTCTCCACCAAACTGGACAAAGTACATATTATGTTCCCGTATTTCTCGGAACTAATAAATTGAGCTATTTCTAACGAAAGCAAATTGCAAATCAGGTAATACAAAATCTATTGGGACGTTTTACCTACGAGTGTGTATTCAAACACACGTATACTACTCTCTTGCTCCCTTCTACTTTTCTTACATATGTATACCACTTACGATAAAAACACTAGAAACTAATAAGTGATTAAATCCTTCAATTAAAATTTGTTAAATTTGTTTTATTCACGAAGTAATAAGCAGCATGCATGTGCTTTGATACTAAAATTGGACGAATATTAAAAAGTGGAGTTAATCATTTGGGTTCTGACAATCAGTGGCTTTTATGATACTAACTTTGACGAAGAAACGAAATTTAAATCACACAATACATTCTCTCTGAAAATAATAGGTGTTCTAATACTTATGAACGACAGTCACGTGTCAAATATCACTAAAAATCTGTTCGTATTCACTACCGGCCGAAAGTTTGGAATCGCTGAGCATTGCAATTTACAGAAAAATATCCAGAAAAAAGTCAGCGACTTTGAGAATATTTTATCATTCGATTCGATTGATATGATATAAGTTGTTAAAAGTAGAATTGAGACAAACTTCAAATCTATAAAGAATTAGCAGTGGATTTAATATTGATGGAAAGTGGGAGGTGATTCCAAACTTTTGGCCGGTAGTGTATGTATACATATTTAAAAAATTTGTAACACTTTTGGTCTCAAGCGTATCATACTCTAATGGCGACATTACAATAATGAGGACGTAGCTGTCTACGTTCAGAAACTCAACGCCAGGGCTAACTGATCTCTTTCTCGAGAATTAACCACGGCCTTGACGAGAATGGAAGACTCTGACATAATCGTCTGAGTCACTGATTAAGACCAATTAGCCCCGGTTGCTTCCTCCTGTGAACTATACTCCACGTTTCGTAGCCTTTTACAACAACATTACTGTCATTCCTTTCCCTCCTAACCTTTTTTTCTTCCCTTCCTCTCTTTTCACTTTATTTCATCCGTGATCGTGAAAAACTCGAGGAAACAGGGGACAATTTATCACTCTCGACACCTGCGAAGAAAAAGCCACGATGCATTTAAATTACAAATATTGAGCACTTGTAGAATAGCGTGCGGCGTGAAACGATGAATACGCCACGAGCTATTGATTTCCCTGTCGGGTGAATGAAAAACTTGTAAGTATCAACTGTGGTGGCAATTTCTCGAAGAAGGGTTCCTCGGTTCGTCTGTCTGCTCCAGGAGGTTTCAATTTCATCGATTTCACTGTGAATTTTCTGTCACGAAATATGATTAACGGATCGAGATCCAATCGGCAAGAAGTAATTACTCGAGAAGAAAAATGAGCGTCGGATGAAAAGAGTGATCTACGAAGATGCTCTTCTTCGTCGAATTATTTATCGAAACACTGGAATTATGTGTTCCAACCCGGCTGATAAATCGACACTTCGCTCTGACGAGATCTAGCAGCTCCTCGATCTTCCCATAAAATATCGTACAATTCCCTCGCGTAGTAAAAATAAACGTTTATTTTTATGTCCTTTTTTTAAAGTCTTTAAGCAATAAAATTCTTAAGTAATTAATTATTCAAAGGAAACTTTCTGTATACGGCGAGGCAAGACACGTGGTATAAGCGGAAGAAGGGTGATACTAAATGTAAAAATGAACCGGAGATCAAAAATGAAATTTGTTCGTTTGAAGTCTCGTTTTCGAGAAAATCAAGTTTGAATATCCGAGTACACGCGCCGTACTTGACTATCTTTGGGCTTCGTGTTTGCGCTAATAAGCAGCGCTAATGTCATGCTAAGTACTAATAATACGTTCGTTAACCATTTTATTGCTTTACATTTACATTAATGAACGAACTGTTTGAAAGTGACGTCCTTGTTGACGCATACAAATTCTTGCTCTTCGAATCAAAGTGTCGTGGACTGGGTGTTTTCACGCTTTAATTGCTCGAAAGCCTGTATAATTCTTCCGTTGAGCTGCAGAAGATTTACACTACCGCTTTGCGAAACGTGACATTACCGCTATTTATCGGCGCAAAAGTGTGAGCAGAAGTAACAGTTTGCTTTAAATTGAATTTTCTCGAAATCTGAGCTTCTTACGAACAAATTTTATTCCTTATTTTCTGTTCATTTTAACACGTAGAAACACCCTGCGCTCGGTTACACCGCGTTTCCTGCCTCACCCTGTATAGCTAGACGCATTTCTTTTTTCTGCAACCTTTTCGATACGACAGACTTGAATGACTGAAACTAAATTTTTAACCATCGTTGCAAAATTTCTTATTTTGGCTGTGTCGTTTCAAAATTCGGTTTGTTAAATTAAGGTGGAAGTGCACCGAAAGGTTGCAACATTATGTACCTATAGTGCGAGTGGTTTTTGATTTTTTAAACTACGGCGCACCCTATCGAAGAATCTGAAAAAAATTTAGGACAATAGACATACTAATATCTAACTACTGTAAAAGTAAAAATCTAGTCGCTCGAAAACTTCAACCCGAACTCTGCATTTCTCATTTTTTTGCTCCTTTGAATTTTTGCACTTAGGATTTGCAACGAAAAAATCTGAAAAAAATCACAGCCATAAACAACCATGTCTGCAATATTCTAGAATTTCTTTAGAATTTTTGCATACTGCTAAATAGGGAAAATGTGGTAAAAACCGATATTTCGGATTGCAACTACCCTTCCGGTTGAGATAGGGGGTTGGTAAGCTATTGAATGGTGCATCGCCAGGTAAAATCGGTTCAAACGCACTTTTGACCATTTTATCCTGCTATACCCTTTTCAAAATCCCAATAGGCTAGCTATTGGATTTAGGTAACAAATTAAAAGATGGTATTTCAATTATAAACTCTTCTTTATTTTTTTACACTCGAGGAAGGCACGTCTATACGCAATCATTAGAGATCGACAAGATGCCAAAGAAAGAAAAAGCACATCAGCGTTCAACCATACTAAACAGATGGTTATTATGTCATTCTTCTATATATGTAGTATCGTAGTTTTAAGCGACCGTAGTTTTTAAGAATAATAGTTCTAACTTGGCGTGTAGTTTTAAGAACAGGAAGAAGGCAGTAAAAGGGAAAGCGACGACGGACACAAACCAGGCCCATCGGGCGATCGGCTGATGTGTCGCCGATGGTTTTACGAGGGTGTGGCGGAGGGGAAGTTGAGGGCCAGCGAAAGCTTTCCCTGCGGAAAATAGGACAGTGTTGAGTTGAAAGTCGAGCGTATCGTTAAGAGTCGTAATCATATAAGTATACTCCTGTTACGTCAACTTTAATTCTAATGTATTATCATAAACCACATTTTTATATCTAACACTACATATATGTTTATATTAATCAGTACGTTTATCATTTTTGCCGTTAGCACTACACACACGCACTCATTTCTCGTAATAATCCAACAATAACATTCATTTCAAACTAGTATAATAGATAATTGTGAGAAGATCCGTCCCGAAGACGGTGAAGCGAGCATCTTGAAGCCACGCCCAGCGCGCTCGGTGGGGGTGACTCCGCCCCTTTGGGCCTTTCCCTGGGCCTGTT
>NW_017100458.1:602671-630505 GCF_001263275.1 Habropoda laboriosa | reverse complement strand
CTGGGCCTGTTCGCGTAGGGGTGGACAGGGATCGGCAGGGCGACGCGTCCTCACTCTTCACGAGACCCTCGAAGCATACTTTTGCGAACGACGCTCAGATAACGCGAATATAGACTTTTAATAACACATACTATTGTAAAAATATAGACACGTTTAATTAATTTTACGCCCACCCTACTCCCAGTTAGAGTACTTTCTGACACAATAAAAGAAATATTTAACTGGTGCACATCTATAGCACCGATGCAATAACAATATTAAATTACTGTAATTAAGTGATTAAGATAGAGAAATTTAAATGCATCAAGCACGAAAGTGTGCTATTGTTGTGCACCGATTTCAAAACATTTTTGAATTTCATCTCGATATTCAATTTCATCTCAAGTTCATTATTTGCAATGAGCTTTTAAACGATATCATTGGCTTTGTCGAATTATTCTTTCAAAGTTCGAAAGTCTTGAAAATGTGAGTGGTGCTAGTAATAATAGTAACAAAAGGGTTAAATACCTGCTCAGTAGTAACTGGTTTCATTTTGAAGCGCATTAATAATCGTCGTTCAAAAGAAGGATCGTCGAATGAAATCACATGGAAGAAGAAACGGAAGCAAGATGGAAAAACGGATGAAAATCACAGCGGGGACCGAGGGAAATTATTTATCTGGTTCGCGGTTACATGGTGGACGTTGATAAATAGGTCGTTGCGCAAAATGCTTCTGAGGAACGGTGGAACGAAGGAAGGACGATTAAGCAAGATCTGCGGGACGGACGATGAAAAAAATTGTCGCTCTCAACAATGCCGGGAAGAAAGATAGAGGCCCTCCGCACGGAAGAATATCTCGACTACTTTTCCGCCTCTCTTTTCCCTGCGAAATGAAAATGCTTAATTTACTGCCGCTTTACTCACAGACACGCGTCCCTCTTGCATTACTATCAGGAGAAACAGAAAAGAATTCCTCCTCGTGTTATCAAATTTCTATCATCCTGGAATAATAAATTTTGTCGTCGTAAATTAATCCATACCTGTGGTATACCTACACGTTAGAATAATTGAATTTTCGAATATTCTTCGTGAGAAAAATAGAAATCAACGTTCACAGGAATACTTCTCCGGATGGAAAACAAACGTCTTGTGGAAAGTCTCAATAGGATAATTCCCATTTTTAGGTGATTTTTAAGACGAGAAATTATTAGATAGTTTATAAATCAAGGTGATTTGGTCACATTTCAGGAAAACAGAATGTAATTATCTTAATTATTATTTAAGTTATCACATATTTCTCGAAGTGTGCCATTCTGAATGGCTGCCACAATTCACGTTGTTGTCTTCGTTTGAAACAGAAAATCTATAAGAAAGTTATTATCATCTCTACTAGAATAAAGTAAGTAAAAATGTATTTTGGTAAAATGGCAGCCGTGTAAAGCAAGAATATGGTTTTTATCACGAAAGCTTTAACGTCATAATTCTAGTACAGACGATGAAGAGATATCTGTTTTATACGTATGCGAAATTTGGGAGAGACTGGTTGACTCGTTATTGAGAAATCATGGCAGCGAGTTTGCAAAACACGGTTTCGCGAGAAACACATTTAAAGTTTTGCTACACTTAGCGTTTATAGCAATGCATCACTTTCTTAAAATCACTCTAACTTTGTCATTTCATCGAATTCACGCGTAGAATTTTAGCAACACATTTTCAAGATATTACACGTTCAGTTGACTTTTTCATCCTTCCAAATGGGAATACCCCTTAAAGACGTCCAGACATTTAAACAAAGAAACGCAAATGGGAAACTCACAAATGTACATCTCTAAAACGTTACATTCTACTGAATTTTAAGAGAAAATTATAATGCTCTCTACACCTTTCGAATGTCACAAAACTTCATTTCATATTTCAGTAATTATACACGATCGAGGTGAACGAGGAATAGAAGAAGTTGGCTTGAATCGCTAATGGACAATTTATCGAGTCACTGTATATCGTACGAAAATATTGGAAAAGAGGTTAAAAGAGTGTAATGAACCGACACGATCGGGAATCGATTATCACCCCTAGAGGTTCTGTGTTCCATTTTAATGTATTTGTTTAAAGATTGTCAACCGGATCAAAATTGTGGTGCGGGGTCGTTGCCGGAGGGTTAATCGACGCGTCACCTGTTTCAGAGAGGGATTTCAAGGGAAAACCAGTGGAGGGAAGGGCAGCTTTCAGAGGAGAGACAGGCCAGGTGAAACGGTCCTGCCAATATCAAGGCAGGTCGTTTTTGTACACCGTGGGCGGCCGGCTTCCTGCTTAGAGTAATGGATATTTAAGTCACGGATGAAAAGGGAGAGGCTCGTGGCATTAGCAGCCTCGTGAATCCTGCGAGTCACTTTTTACCATTGCTTTTTATAAGAATATTTCAACTAGAATGGATTAAAAGTGTGGAAAATAATATCGGTACAGGGGAGAGTCGTGCAGTACAGACCGCTCTAATTTCTTGTACTATAACTTGGTCTACTCTTGGTAGAAGTGAAATTTGAAAATAGTAATTTGGTAGTTAATAAAAGGGGATAAATCGTTCTTCTTAAATTTCATCATAAAGATTAGTAATTCGCAAAACTGTATGCTTTTTCTCTTGTTTAATTTTTCACGAAATTTTCACGATTCAGAAAACTCGTTCCACGCTACGACAAATATTTGAATAAACCTGCTAACTATGTAGAAAAGTAGCTGCTGCGTTGTACTTTAAAATCGATAACAAAATAGCCCCAAGTGCTCAATACTTCTTTTATTTAATGTGAGAGCAAACGACTGTTTTACTCTACCTCGTAATATAATATAAATTTAAAAAGTTTATTAACCCCTCGCATTAATGTGACAAAAGAAGAATTCTATTTTTGCTCTAAAAACTTCAATTCAAGACTGACGATTATCAAATAGAAATTCTATACAACATTTTCACTTCTTCTTTTTATTTAACACTGTATTTGTTAAACGCATGACTCGTGGTTGATTTTGGCGATCGTTCGAGTTTCTGCGGATTTTGCACGTGGTGTGCCGACTGAGATAAAACTATGTTCTCGAAGGACCACTTCCTTGCGGAAAACAAATAACTAATAACAAATGACTATGTTTCTGAAGAACTAACGCGAGGGCTCGGACAATCTCCAAGACACCTCGGATACGAGCCTTCGGCGGGGATGAGACACGCGGGTTGGTCAACTACATTTTTCGAACTCGACAAGGGAGGTGGTTGAATCTAACGCGTTTGCCAATCATTAGGTACCGAAAACTAACTAAGGTGACGGCTCCAAGTCAACGGTCACTCTCAAGTGCCCGTGCACCCTTGAGTGACGCGCGCGGAAACTCCGCGTGTCTCGAACAATGGGCGCAGCAGGTAACAAATCTGGGTGGCGCTTCGACGCTAATGAAGCACGGTCAAATAGAAATCAAAGGACTAGAAAGCCAAAGTATGGCAAGTAGATGTGCACAATAGCCATAAAAAAAACATCGAAATTCATGGCTTCCTAAGTTTATGACCGCTGCGAAAGACCGGGGAATTTCCAGACGTATTAATCCTAATGATTTAACAGTATTAAAACAGTGAGCACTTGAAGCTAACATTATCATTAAAAAAAAAAAATTTTAAGGCAAGGAGTTAACCCTTTCATTACTATTGGCGCCTATAGGCGCTTTGAAAATTTACTCACACAGTACTGTTCGCGCCTTTTGGCGCACTTCTAGTCTAATTTAACGCTTAATTTTATCTTTCAAGTATTTCCATCTTAATTTAACGAAACAAATTTCAAAACAATACGGCCAAAATAAGAAATTTTGCAGCCGTGGTTAAAAATATACCGTCAGTCACCCACGTTGCGCATTAAAATCTGCTGTAGCGAAAGGGTTAATATGTTGATGGATTAAATAAAATTGGTACTTATGTAGAAGAGTAAGTGTGGCGCTGTACTCTAAAAATAAATAACAAGATATCTCCAAATGCTCGATATTTATTTTTTTTTAACACGAGTACAACTAACTTCTTCACATCTAATCGACATCTAATAGAAACACCCGAAAAATTCTTAAACTTTTCCCGGAAAAGACCGCGGTTCTGGGCGAGTCGCCATGCTGCACATCATCGAATTCAAATCTACCCTGTCAGTATGCGGGGCGCATAGGACAGTGACGCGCATGAACGTAACGTTGTGAGTGTATATTGACGTTGCCGCGCGCGGCTCTCTGCGAAAGAAGCGAAAATAAAAAAGAAAAAAGGAAAGAAGAAAAAAAAAAGGAGGAAGAGTACGTGTAACCTAGCGGAACTTGGGGGCGCGGATCGGAAGGGCATCGTCGGGGGTTTTGATTTTATTTGCGCGCACGTCGCCTCCGCACTCTTGTTTCCTGGATCACGCGGACCAAATTCCCGCTGAAAGCCGCCTGCTGCTTCTCCTTTCTCTCGTTTTATCCACCTCTCTGACCGTTTGACCACCGGTTTTTCCGTCTCTCCGCGTCTCTATATGCTTCTGGCTTCGTTAACGACCACCGCGGATAATGAATTCCTGTGTACACTGCGATTCGAATTCCACGCGAAATTCTTCTACAAGGTTTCGTGATTTTAATGTCGCCCGGGGGAACCAATGGAAAAATTTATTTACAAGACTTTGCACGCGATTTCTCTGTCACTGCCGTAATCAGATGTGGGTTTTTAAATTATAAATTTTAAGATTGAAGATCTAAAGATTTTCAAAATTGATCGTTTCCATTCCACCAAAGATATTGCAGTGCGAGCGGCATAAGAGGGTAGAATGATCGGTAGGAAAAAGGTTGAGATAATATGTATTGCAAAATATACCAAGAGTACTAAAATATTGCTTTTCAAATATAACGTTTCTTTTTTCGTTTGCAAAATATCCAAATTCTGATTTATCCGTATTGTGTGTTTATACTTGAAGTTAACGTACAGGATGAGCCACGTAACTTGTCCAAGTGGATTTTTAAAGTACTTGTTTTACATAAAAATTGCACGGTATGGAAAGAAACATATGATGCTGAAATGGTTTTTTTTTTTAAATGATCTGTTTGTGTGCGAGATATAAGGTAACTTTAAATTTTTTCAAAGGAAGGCGTACTCTTCGTATTAAAATTTAAAGAGCAGTGAATTTTCTATAAGAAAGTATTATATTAAGCTTTATTTATCCTGAATTTCCGTACACCTTCACTCGTCATCTTTTCAGTACCGTAAAGTTCTTCGCTTAATTCTCCCTTCATGCGACGCTATACAACTCGAATCGACCAACAATGACGGTACATGTTCTCCACATCTGCAATATACATATTTGCGAGAGAGAAGGTGGTTCTACTAGAATTTTAAGCCAACCAGACGCGAATTACCTCGCTCGTCATCTTTCCAGCACTGTGCAATCTGTTAATTAAGTTACAGAAATTGTCCATTTTTTCCTCATTCTACAGTTTAATTTTAATTTTTCTCTCTAGTAATCCTACAGTTTATAGAAAATTTAAATAATTCCTAATTTTATACAAATAATTCTTGTTACTTTTTCTTTTACACTTTATAATTTTCTCATAGAAAATTCACTGCTCCCTTAAATCGCGCTACAATAGGGTACGCGTTTCATTAAAAAAATTCAACTTCACCTGGATATCTCGTAAACAAATAGGTTATTTATAAAACTCGTTTGAACATCGTACGTTCCCTTCGATACCGTGCAACATCTATACATAAAACACTTACTTCATAAACACATATTTCAGATCTGAGTTATGCAACTCACCTTGTATAACTCCTTGAGTAACCTGTAGTCTGTCTATTTGTCCACATGAAAATCAACGACACTAGTCGAGAGTAACCATCGGCGCGTGAGCGAATTGTTCACGATCAGACGAGCATCACGCCTCCGCGAATTTTCCACGGATGGTCGGCTGTCAAGGCTGTGTCCCGTACAGGTGGACGTGTTCCCCTTCTGCACGTAACCTCGTGTATATACGCGGAATCGAAACGAGAGGCATGTGTGGCCGTTGTTGCTGGCGAACAGAAGGACCGTAAACAGTTTACGGAGGCGCGATTTCACGCTGCTGGAACGACAATGGCAATGGGCGGACCTCGAGCGGTCTTATCGAGTGCTGTGTACCATGGACGGTGATGAAAATGATCCCCGATTCAGGCTCTTTTAGCCTGGTGCAATTAACTAGTGTAACGGCGGCTTTACCGATTCCGTTAATGCTTGCTTCGTGTGTTTGTTGTCAACGAGAGGAGCGTTATCGTAAACGAGGTGTTTATGGTGGTACATCGCCCTGAGGCGTCTAGAAATTAGGTAAAGTTTAGGAATTGTTATTTTTCATGGGTATAACTAGTGAATGAAAAATTTCAATTTTCAAGTGAAAAAGAATATTTTATTTTAAACGTTCCAATGCTAGTCGTCAATTGCGGCCAGCAATCGATGTTTTGGTAGCAGATGTTTCGCAATAACTCCTCCACTTTGTAACGTATTTACTTCTTAAGTTTCAGAGAAAAAAGTTGAAAGTTTCATTTACATCCTTTTGAAAAATTGAAACTTCTCGTTTGGTAGTTAGCTATTAAAAAAATTCCCAAACTTTATGTATTTGTGAACGCCTGAGGGCGGTGTGGCGTTGATTTTAGAATCGAAAAAGCATTCAGATCTGTTTTCTGATTTTTGGAATAGAAAATATTAGAGCGGTGGGTCCAATTTTAACTTTTCAGACTTTGTAAGAGACTTCTTAAATTTTTCAGATCAAGGATAATTAGTCAATGACCTTTATTTTCATTTTGGACTTTAGTTTCGTTGTTATGTGATTTTTGAGACCAAGAATCTTGGAAATGTGAGTCCTGTTTCCATATTTCAATTTTGGGACATGGCGAGAGGTTTTGTAAGAGCCTTCTCAAATTTTTCAGTTCAAGGATATTTAATCAATAACCTTTATTTTCATTATTACGTGATTTTTGAGATCAAGAATCTTGGAAATGTAAGTCATATTTCCATATCTCAACTTTGAAACATGGAGAGAAACTTTTTAAGAGCCTTCTTAAATTTTTCAGATCAAGGATAATTAATCAGTAACCTTTATTTTCATTATTATGTGATTTTTGAGAGAAATCTTGGAAATGTGAGTTCTATTTCTATATTTCAATTTTGGAATACGGAGAGAGATTTTTTAAGAGCATTCTCAAATTTTTCAGATCAAGGATAATTAATCAGTAACCTTTATTTTCATTATTACGTGATTTTTGAGATCAAGAATCTTGGAAATGTAAGTCATATTTCCATATCTCAACTTTGAAACATGGAGAGAAACTTTTTAAGAGCCTTCTTAAATTTTTCAGATCAAGGATAATTAATCAGTAACCTTTATTTTCATTATTACGTGATTTTTGAGATCAAGAATCTTGGAAATGTAAGTCATATTTCCATATCTCAACTTTGAAACATGGAGAGAAACTTTTTAAGAGCCTTCTTAAATTTTTCAGATCAAGGATAATTAATCAGTAACCTTTATTTTCATTATTACGTGATTTTTGAGATCAAGAATCTTGGAAATGTAAGTCATATTTCCATATCTCAACCTTGGAACATGGAGAGAAACTTTTTAAGAGCCTTCTTAAATTTTTCAGATCAAGGATAATTAATCAGTAACCTTTATTTTCATTATTACGTGATTTTTGAGATCAAGAATCTTGGAAATGTAAGTCATATTTCCATATCTCAACTTTGAAACATGGAGAGAAACTTTTTAAGAGCCTTCTTAAATTTTTCAGATCAAGGATAATTAATCAGTAACCTTTATTTTCATTATTACGTGATTTTTGAGATCAAGAATCTTGGAAATGTAAGTCATATTTCCATATCTCAACTTTGAAACATGGAGAGAAACTTTTTAAGAGCCTTCTTAAATTTTTCAGATCAAGGATAATTAATGAATGACCATTATTTTCATTATTATGTGATTTTTGAGGCAAATCTTGGAAATGTGAGTTCTATTTCTATATTTCAATTTTGGAATACGGAGAGAGATTTTTTAAGAGCCTTCTCAAATTTTTCAGATCAAGGATAATTAACCAATGACCTTTATTTTCATTTTGGACTTTAGTTTCATTATTATGCAATTTTTGGAATGAATCTTGGAAATGTGAGTCCTATTTCCATATTTCAATTTTGGAACACGTAGAGAGATTTTTTAAGAGCCTCCTTAAATTTTTAAAATCAAGGATCATCAATCAGTAGCTTTTATTTCCATTTTAGACCGACGGAAATATTGTAAGGAAGGCTGTCAAAATTAAAATTTCCGTATAAAGGAAGGGTTTTAATGACCAAGGATATTGGTAATGATTGGTCCAGCAAGTGTATACGTACAGCGCAAACATGCAACGCGATGCATCGTTAGATTCTATTGTTACAACACGCATATTACGCGCATTAAATTACGCATATGATCGGGGCTACGTGATATGGCTTATGGTGATACTTGCTGCCATTTCGCTGTGCTCATTACCAAATTACGGGTAATTCCATCCACTTTACCGTACAGAAACATTATTCCACATTACGTTATTACGTCCATTTGTCCCAGAACAAACATCCTCCATTAAACTTCCAGAATCCTGAATCGTTTTTGATAATTGCCCGTATAGAGCCCGTACTTATACCGAAAGAAAGAAAAACTCTCTTCCTTTATTTTGACAAAAATGAACAAACTCGAATAATCCTTGGAAGAATTACTTTATCATTTAAATAGCGTGTATTCAATGCAACGATACACGCATTAGGTCTTTACCAGCGATAAATGTGACGTGCACAGTCGCTGCCTGTTCTTTGTTCCCACCAGCATTATGCTCCCGTATGAATTGTAAATAATAATGGAATCTTCAGCGTTGATCCTCTGGCCTCTTTCATTTCACCGTGGTTAAACTTCGCTACTTATTGTGCCCGCGTTAAGCTTCGTCTGGCTGGCTTGGAATAGCATTGTGAGGGCAAGTTTTAAGATCGCCCCTTGAACCACGCGTTCTCTTTAATTAGTTCCTGAAAATGAGGGTAGTTTGAAGAAAAATTTAATTTCCACTGGAGAGAAGTGAGTGAGAATAGGTGATACCCGGTGGTGGGTTAGAGTTTTTTGCCTAATTTTTCAGACCCTTCATACAGGGTGTAGACGTTTATCTTCACGGTTTGCTACCTCGACGATCGATCATGTTACGAGCAACGGCAATAACCAATACCTGCTGGCCTCTATTCACTCTATGTGGATCGATGCCACCAGATGGGAATACGGTAGGGTAGATTGTAACGGTGTTGCAAGCTTCGATAAATGTCACGGAACGCGTGAAACGTATCGAAATAATTCAGCAACGATTTTATGAAAAATTTCAAAAGTGTTGGATTATTTGAATATCGCGCTTTCTGACTATCTATATGGTAGAAATATTTAACGAATTGTTTAAACAATACGTGTGGCCAATTTATCGTTTCGTTCATTCTGTTTCGAAGTTCTGGGTTAAGGAGCTCTCTGGAAACAATGTTCTCATTTTTAACTTTGGTCGAATTCTCACAAGTCGAAAAATTTTTAATTAGAACCATTTCCATTGTGTAAAAAATTCTCCAAAAATTACATATTGTCGTACACACATTTAAGTTTGATATTGAAAAGTAACCGTTGCTATACGTGAAAAATATTATGGTTAAAAAAAAGGAAACGATCTACGCTCTTCTTGTCTCGAAAGAATAAAAAAATTCACGAAACGAAGAATCAAACTAACTAATTGGAAAGGGACATGATACTTTGCTATTAATGTTTGACATCAGAGGAATCACGTTCAAACTAATTACATGGTATTTTATTCTATAAATACATGTAACTAAAAATGAATTCAATGTAAAAACATATACATACCTACTACAAAGTATAATATATTCAAACTGTTCGTGATTTGCGAACTTCGCGACGCGATGCTTAATTCGACCGGTGTGCAAAGAATTCACGAACTGCTCTCGCGGCAAACTAATGGCACGAGTGCTGTTTAAATTTGTAGATGAGATTTGTGGTGGGTGAAAAAGAGATATATGTTTTACACGATAGACAAATACTGGCTGATTGGTGGTGACTGTTACTTTTTATTTTTCGTGATGTCTCAAAGTTGGTGATAGAATCTCTGATCGAATCTCTGTGTGTGTTTGTGTTTTTATAAGTTCGGTGTGTACCGTGATTGGTGGTGTGAAATGTGTGAGAAGTGGTGGGAGTATCGGTTGATTGGTGTTTGGGACGTGTGGTAGGGTTTGTCTGGTGGAGTCGAAGTGGGGAAATTGTTGCTAAAATTGTTATATTAGGGGATGGGAAAATCCTGAGGTCGGAAGGTGGTTTATGAGTGTAGTGCATGTGGTGTCCAGATGTAGGGTATTCGACTTTCTAAGGTAATAAAACAATTTGCTGATGGCGAGGAGAGAGACCAATTTACGGAAAATATATTATTTGTGAATATGGTAGGGCTCCATTGTTCGAGTCCTCGGTACGGTCGAACACAAACGTTAGAAACAATTATTTTCAGGATAAATGTGTAAGAAGTATGGATTTGGGGAACCCCATAGTATTTCACGTGATGTCTGGAGGCTCAGGAATTGTAGGGTTAGGGTTAGGGTTTACGGAATTTTAAAGTTAAAAGTATTTTTCTTTGCAATTTCATAGATTATTCTATTATTAAAGTATTCATCAACAAGTATAATGGATATATGTACAAGTGTGACATTGCTCATTAACATAACAGTAGATATATTTTAATAAGGTAGGTTACAAAATATATATTTCTGAAGTCACAAAAACGAAAAGAAGTTATACATAAAAAACGAGGTCTTACTCTAGGCGTGGGAGCGGAGTAGCAAGGCGCGATTTCAGGCAACGGAATCGGCCAAAAATCCGAATTTTGGCAGCCAGTTACTAATCGCTTAATTATAACTTAATATTGTTGTAACATTGATGCTGTAGATGTGCACCAGTTAAATATTTCTTCTATTCTGTAGTATAGAGGCATCCGTACCCAAATAGGAAACCGACAAGTGGGAATAGCGAGGGAGTGGTTGGCGTAGCGCGCAAAGCCTCGGCTTGCTAATCCGAAGATCCCGGGTTCGATTCCCGGTTGTGTCCCTCAAAATTTAAAATTCAGTTTTAAGTAAATGTTATTTTCGCACTGTCTTCATTATACATACATATATATTTCCGTATCATCCTCTTTCATGTAGTATTATCGATACATTAGAAGTAATTACCTAAAACACTTTGAAACTCTTCAAAATTGTAGGGATGCTAGTTACACTCCGATAATAGGGTTTATTTATCTCAATTGACCATTTATTCCCGGACCCGACAAATACTTCATCTGGGTCTTCTGCAACAAAGGAGAATATTCGACGATACACCGGTGGAAAATATCTAGAAACCGTTTGAGAACGTTGCGGAACAATTCTCAAGTCTCAAACCTGACACGGTTACTTAACCTCCAGACCTACAACGAGTCAACTTACATTCAGCCAGTGCACTCGATACGCGGAAACAATTTTCATAACACTCTCCTGGATCGCTATACCCTCGACATCCTTTCCCATCTCGATCTCGTGGTCCGCGAGAGGAAAGCAGAGAAGGAGAGCGACGGAGTCCCTTCTGCAGTGGAAATCCATTTGCAAGGTCGACGAAGGTTCCCTACCCTCCCCAGACTCTATCGAGATGCGCACGAATGCTCGTTTCCTGCAAACGACGCCACGTACAGCCGTGTCGCGATTCACGTGCCAACTTCTACCTTTTCGTTCAGCGTTCGCCTTGTAACGAGTGCCGCGCCGCTTTCCACACGCGTCGCCCCTCTTCCCACGTGTCACAAGGTTGTTGACTCGCGTGAAATTTTCTTTGAAACGCGCCTAATTGTGTCCCCCGCTCGAAACGTTGGAAACATAATATCTCTGTTGAGAGGCGACCTCTTTCCCCGGAGGAAAGCCGCAATGAAGCATAATTAAAGAGAACCCCGCGACTCGTGCTTGATACTTGATACTTAATACCCGATGGCATTTCAAGAGAGACGGTAAATGCTCGAAGAGTGTACCGCCTTTAAGGAAACTTCGAGCGTGTAAATGGAATATTTGATGGTTTCCTTGTAATAGTTTAAACATGGTTGGATATTTCCAAGTAGTTCCGAAGGTTTGCGAAACGTTCGAAATAGATTTTTAACGGAATTTTAACGACGAATAAAAGTTTTCTTAAGGAGAGAGGGAAGGGAAGCGGAGGAGTGCCGTGGCTGCTCGATGCTTAAGAAGCAGCCAGAAGGATGCGCGGCAACGTGCAAAGAATACAATTTGTCTACAAATTCGTAATGGCGCGACGTGCATGTAAACTAGCAGAGGTAGAGCGTAGGAACGACGTATGCAGGGTGTAGTATGAAGCGTAAGTTCTCGAACCAGGGAAGTTCTTCTAGTAAGTAAGTTTAAATTCGATCGGTAACTTCGAGTTCCTCGTTAAGAATCTCCATCTTGATACATCTATATTATATCACGAATCTGTACTATGTTACGATCAAAATATTCATTTCTTATTAACCCTTATCCGGTCAAGGTGAGTCCAATCGACTCCCAGTTTTTTAAAAATATTTTTCAACGGTGCTTGGGAAATCTACAATTTCATCCATGAATTTTTCTATTGTGTATTGTTGAATTGTAGTCCTGTAAGTGAAAAGTGTCCAAGGTTCCTCCGAAGCAAAGAAAATATACTTAAATAATTTTGTTGGGAAAGTAAACAGTGGGAGTCCATCAGACACTGTTATATGTATATTACGTGACATGCTGATAAACATTCAATCACTCGGTGACATCGATCTTTCAACGTGACCATATGCCGATCAAACTTTTATTAATATCTCGTTAATTATTAGCTTTAGGGCAAACAATGTTTAATACTTTTCTACTTGGAAATTAACGAGCTTCCAAACTGCTATAAAAAAAATAAGGCATTCCATTTAAAAAAGCAAAGTCGACCTTAAAATCTCTTAAACGCCTCCACTTATAAAGACACCATGTAATCTTTCTAGAAATAATTATTTTGTACAACGCATAATTTAGAAGTTATTCGAGGTGATCAAGTTAGGTGCCTCACCCTGTACATTATACCTCTACTGTACATCTATGTCGTTTAATACTGAATATAATCCAACAAATAAGTTTTCAAAAATATACCGCTTACTAAAATCGCGTGTTAACACTCATATCTTCTAACAGACTCTGACTGTCTGTCTGCGTTACATAAACAGACTATCCGGATAAGAGTTAAAAGAAAAACAATTAAATGCTCTTCTTGCAAGTGTCAGAAGAACAAACAGTATCTCCTGACAGTATCCGTTGGATTTCGTCGTCTGAAATTAAATGATCACAACTCCGCCAAAAGTTGACATATTTATTCAAAATAAGAAGCATTCAAATCGACACACCTTTGCCAACGTTTCACTAATTTATTTGACCGTCTTACCAAGGAGAAAGCACTTTAAAATGAACGCGACGTGGAACAGGTCATTCTGAACTTCGTCGATTCCAGACTTAGTAGTTTTTTTTTTAAATTGCATAAATAAATTAGCGAAACGTTGGCAAAGGTGTATCGATTGTAACGGTTCCTTAACCTTTGCAGGAGTTACGATTATTTAAATTCATACATTCACCCTCAACTCTCTGCAACACGTTTTAAGTAGAACAGATCGACGGACGTCTGACCGAATCGCGGTCTATACTACTGACACTCACTGTTGCGAGGTTCAACGCTGCCGTCAAACTGTATAGAAAATAACGGAACGAGTTGCTCACGAAGAGGCAGTTTACAAGACAAACTTTGTGCAAGTGGATACGCGTTGAATGCTGCTGGTAATTGAATCTAATTCTTATTCCTCGGACGTGTGCCCCGTAAAACCGTGGGCCTCGTACAACTCTAAACTCAAGCACACTTACTCCTACCTTTTCTCCCTCTTTCTCCTCCTTAATTAGCGGGCAGTTCCTGTTGCTCCCATCTTGCTTCTCCTTTCTTTCTACACTCGCGAATCTTTCGCGATATTCGAACGAATATTCGATTAATTTGTCACGTATGTTTCGATTATTTCTACGCAACAATAACATTCTACACTCGATCGTAACAATAAGATTTCTCTAATCCCACGCGTTCACGTATAAAATTTCGTCCACGAACGTGCTTCTTCCACTTCCTGGCCGGAATCGGTCGATTCATCAGCGCAACGGCCATTAGCTAATTTATTAATTCGTTTATTGCGTTCCGGCGGACCAAAGAGGTCACGATCCCTGAACCCTCGATGAAAAATCACCGGACAAACGTGATCCAGCTGGACACCCACGGGACAATTAAAATGGTAATTCCCATTGATGGGCTAATCGGCGAGTTGTTGTGGAAAGTCGATTAGTCCCGTACGACGCGTCCGGGACCGTTTGTCATTGTTGGATCACGCTTCTCGCGGTGGAGTTCATGTTTGACTGGTCTCCATTCGAGGGAATCACACGCCATTCTGGTAACACGCTCCTCGTTGCCGCGTTATTATTCCGTTGGGATGCTTGTTTTACCAAGTGCGAATTATAATAGGATTTCGCGTGAAATGTTCCGTACAGTCAAGCGTGTTATGTACCATTTCTTACATAATCCTTCCCCTAATATTTCTTTCTCCATGTTAAATTACGATCGACCGATCGATAGAAATTTCGAAGATTTCAAATATCACCGTGCAGTTAGAACTAGGCAAGAAGAGAACGAGATAATTGAGGATAATCTCGCAGTTAACCCCTTCCTCGCGAGTTTCACGCGAAGCTAAACGTCTATCTTCCACGGTACAAGCGTTTCCTTGTTTAATTTTCTCCCTTAGATCCCCGTCTCTTTTTCATTTCATCCCTCGTTTAGTACCGCGGTGGTAGGCAAAGTTTGACAAGCTCAATGGAGAAGTTCTAATGTTCTCCAAGTGTTTTGTTTTGGTTCTCGAAAGTGGTTCTAATGTGAACGTTAATTTTGCGTATTAAGGGAAATTATGGAGAAGTAATAATTCCATGGATTAGAAATTATCGCATAAAGTAGCCATCGAACTTGATCCGACTCTTTTTACCGGAAACGTATTCTCATGGCTATTTTGTCTCCGAGCAAAGGAGATAAATCGAAAGGTACAATAATGTAAAAATTGAAAAAGAAATCTCGTTTCGCTCGAATTTCTCCGTCTCCTTTCATTCCCATCCAGAATTCACCCTCTTTCCTTCCGTCGTTCTCGCTGCATCCGTCCGCCTCTCGTCTGCTGCAGCCGTCTTCGTGCATTCTTTCGACGCCCAACGACTCGATCTAGCTTAACTACCCGGCCGTCGACGCTTCCGGCTGGTAGATATAAGCCGACGGTCAAAGGGATCCAGCACAAAAGGCTGTCGCTGCGCGGTAGTCGAAAAGTTTCGAATTTGGACGTAGGCAAGCGGCAAACACGCCGCTCTGACACGGAGTAATTCGGTTAAGAGGAAACTGGCGAAGTTGCGGGCCCATCTGGCACTATGTGACTGGATCCACTTGTTATTTCTCCATTGGGAAACAAAGGGTGTAACTGAATAAAGACGCAACGTGTTTTTCAGCTAAATTAAATTTCTCATCTGTCTGAAATAATAGGGAGGAATTTCGTTGTTTTACGTATTCAGAATATACTTATTGTTCAACCCTTATGTCAATAACCACAATTGTCATTTACTTTATCGTCCAATTTTAGTAGTTTTCTAATAACAAAATTCTAAACTTGAAGCAAACAGGAATAGGAAATGTGCGAAATAACAACGATCTGGCCGATTACTAAAATCTTTTACCGGGAAGATCAAATATTTCGAGTGAGAATTATGCAAAAGGTACCCGGTTACCCTAACTGCCGTTCATAAGTATTAGATCTATTACAAGGGTCGAGGTAGCTTGTACATTTTTATGGGGGATACGCCGTGGGATAGTAAGTGAGTTAATTTATTTAATAATAGTGTAGTATCGGGGCCTCTATACCCAAAAAATAGGAAACCAGCACGGGAGAATAGAGAAGGAGTGGTTGGCGTAGCGCGCAAAGCCTCGGCTTGCTAAGCCGAAAGGTCCCGGTTGGGTCCCACAATATTTTTCCCTAGGTTCCTACAAATGGGGGCTCGTCCGGGATGGAGGCATCTACGGCTGCACGAAGCCCCAGGCGCTGTGAGATGAAAACATGTGAGAGAGGGTTTGCTGTGCACGTCTCCCAAAAAGAGTTGAGAAACAGAGTTTCGGCTGAGAGTGGCACTGTGTGGGGGAGTGTACCCGAAAGTGTTGAGTTGAGTTGTGGGTTGCACCGAGGACATTCGAGGGCGAATATCAGTTCAGGGATGGCCGAGTGTAGTATCGGAGCCTCCATACCCAAAAAATAGGAAACCAGCACGGGAGAATAGAGAGCTACTGGGTTTTTATATAGTGAATTTTCCCCTTCCACACACTGCACACTAACAAAAAGAACATCATGCCCTGAAAAGCACAGACAAATCCCCCGCCTAGCGCCAGATGCCTCCGGGCAGGCAGCGCACCACTAGACCTAAGATAAATATTGTATATAACATAATTAATTACAATATGTACTACATTTAAGTAAATAATAAAGTTAATAATTATTGAGAATAGATTATATTTTGAATTTTTACTTTTCCTACTGCGAGTTTCTCTGCTTAACGTAGGCCCAGGCCGGGCCATAAAAGCCATGGGTCCGCTGACCGTGGGGCGATGCCGAGTATATAACAAATGTTTTTTCGCATTTTAAGTAGTCGTGCGACAACCCCGAACTGAGTACCTGTTTTTCACTCGGGTTTTCGCCTCCGTTGTTTTGTATTTCATTTCTATCAATAAACGTTTTTTTTCTCCGCAGTGGATTGAGTCAATCTTTATTCGCTAATTAAAGATCCTCAATAATAATAATGGTTGGCGTAGCACGCAAAGCCTCAGCTTGTTGAGCCGAAGGTCCCGGGTTCTCCCTAGGTTCCTACAATTGATAACTTATAACTGTAACGTACAACACGAGATTAATTACAATGAAAACTTCGAAAGTCGCGGAAACTCTTATTGTGCCAAAGTGCATAAGTTGCCGAAGTTGCTATGTGTTGTGTTTTCGGTGGTCCCACTCAAAGGACTCACCCTTCCGAGGAATGGAGAGTTTCCGAGAGAAAGGGAAAACCTAAAAATCTAAAAAATCTAAAAGGGAAAGTTAAAAATGTTATTGCCCTTTTGTCTAAAGGCACAACTGCTCGGGCCCACGGTTTTCACCAAAGGAAAGTTTTCTTCCGTGAAAAGTGAAAACCTTCTTCTCACGGTTCTGTTCGCTACAAAATAAATTAATTTAGAGATTTGAAATATGTATCGAGGTTAAGAGGGAAACATCGAAAAAGGAAAGTAATGTCATAGTTTCTTTTTACCTTTCTTCCCCTTCATTCCGTGAATTCCTTGCTCTCGTATGTATGTTCGTACAGAAAGTATATGATTTAAATTTTTCCTCCAAAATTGGTATCATATCGTGAGCTCAATATTACAATTAGACAACTTAAGTTCATTAGTAGAATAACCGAGTTTATTATCGAATTTTGATTTGAAATTCATCCAAATACTGTTAGAGTTGTCTACTTCTGATTCATTTCACCAGAAAATGTGAATTTACGAAGATCAGGGAAGGCAGTGCTTCGAAGAAAAACAAAATTACATTATTGCATTTTTTTAGGACTTGGAGTTAGGAATAAAGTATGAATTATTTAGTGGTATTATAGTATTAGAGTGACGACGTATGAATAAAAATACAGGGTGCGACCGGAAGTACTGTACAAGCGGGCTGGAGGTGATTCCTTATGCAAAGATAAATAATAAATATACAATAAAATATTTTATCCCAAAGTTTGGTATGTAGTAATTTTCCAAAGAATATTCGACACGTATTCTTTTTTAATCGCCAATCTTCCACAGCCGGGGGTGAAAATTAGCTTCAAAGTTAGAAGCAGTAAATATATTTAGTCTAATATCTCAAAAACTATTGTATCATAGACAGAAGAATAGTGTAAATTTGAAACAACGAATTTGAAAAATACAAAATTATTTATAATTGTTATTTTTGCATAAGAAATCATCTCCCATTCACTTTATAATCATTCCTGCCGCGCTCTGTATATTATACCGAGAGATTTCAAATTTTCAATTTTTCCTTCGATCTTAATACTTTTCTAATGGCTGTTTAAATTTAGCTAAAATTCAACAAGTGTAATACTTATCAACGGAAGTGTACGAGGAGATAGAAAAGTAAAGTCGACACGAACCGTCGAATTGATTTATTGTTCCATATTTATACACATAATAAGCGAATACGATTATATCGTATATTAGGTACTAGATCGTATTATATATATATATTTTTTTTTTCGTTCATTTTATTTATATATATATCGAGCAATTCTGTACAATAAATAAAGACTCTAGAGCATTTTTAAAACATAACACGGCGTACTTTCTTCGCGATTGCCATCGAAAAGTGTACACGCAATAATTTAACGAGTTTATCAACCCCAAGTGCGTATATCGTGTCGTTCGTGACAATTCATCGCCAACAGACGAATATTATTCAGTTGTTGTTCGCATCGAGGTTATATATACAGCGCACAAGAGGGTCTCTTTTAACTTTCCAAACAAATCGTAACAATCGTCTCGTTATAATTCGATAAATAATCCTCACCAACGCATTGTCACATGCGTAACAGACGTCGCTTGGGTTGTTCGGCCGTACCGACAAGCCGAACAATACATCGGTATTCCCGATAGACCAGCACGTCCCAAAAAAAGCGAGGTCTTAGCCGGCACGAAAAATACTTTACGACACCCAAAAACTCGACGCCTCTCATAAGCAGACCTTCAACAAGCAATATAACAAATGTAAGAACAAATTCCCCACTTTCATACCACCGCCAGACACACCCCAAACACACCGAAAAAATCAATGCTACGAATCGCGATGTACTTGTTGCGAGCACTCTTTTTCGAGTCAGACCATTTAAGGGTCTGTAACGAAGCGTTTTCTTTGCGTTATTCCAGAATTTTTTATGAGGAACTTATGAAAGTTACTGCAACCCTGTTTTTTCCTGCATACTTAATAACATTTCGATTACACTTTCAATTTTTTTGAAAACAAAAAGATTGAAATTAACTGAAGTGGACCGCTTTGAAGCTGCTCTTGAAAAAAAGCGGTGTCCAAAGGGTGTCCACTATTGGACGGTTTCTGATTATCTAAAACAAAAAATTCAGAAGGATTTCTTATTTGTATGTCCTTGATTATAGCCGGTACCAGAATGAAAGAAAGATATTGTAAATTTAAAAAATAACGTCACTTAGAAACTGAGTTTTGATTTTCATACATTTTTTTCGACCTTATGGGGCAGTCAAAATTAAAAAAAAGAGAAATATCTTAAGACAATTGTGGTAGGGGCGATGGCCACATGTGTCCTGGACATGTGTGCAGAAGTTGGCCTTAATTGGCGAAGTCGATCTTGAGATATCGTCGACACCATTTCGAAAAACATGGTTCTGAGAAAAACGCGATTGAAGTTTTCAGTGCAATTTAGATTCTCCCTTGATGTGTCACACTAAACGAGCTATAACTTCGTTATTTTGTTGAATACAGCTATAAAACTTCAGGAGTACATTCTTAAAGAGTTGCAAAAAAATAAAAATCGATTTTCTGAAACCGTCACACTAGAAGACCCCCTTAAGGAATCTACTCGGGATAGGGGACTCGGGTGGTGCTCGGAAGATACACTACAGTTTGCTATTAAAACTATGTATTTGTGAATGAACGTGAACAAAGCGTGAAATGCCTAAGCTTACTGATCGGAAAATTGTGTGTTGTGTCGTGTGGTGTTCGCTATTTTATAAACTACGTGTGTGCTGTGATTGGTGGTGTGAAACTGTCGTAGGTGGTGGAAGTGTGTGGTGATTGGTTTTTTCGGTTCAGGTGTGAGAGGCGTCGAGTTTTTGGGTGTCGTAAAGTATTTTTCGTCCCGGCAGTACCTCGCTTTTTTTGGACGTGCTGGTCTACCGGGAATACCGATGTACTGTTCGGCTCGTCGGTACGGCCGAACAACTCAAGCGACGCCTGTTACGCATGCGACAACATCCTCACCAACAACCTATAATTTCATTTCCTTCCCGTTTCTTTTCGTTTATCAACACATCGAACAACTCGCTCGAACGCATTCGCATTTTACTTACACGAACATTATATCCAGAGAAAACATGTAGTGCGCCAAACAATATTATCACACTATCTGTGGGGCATTCTTCTTCTTTTTTTTTTTTCTTTTTTAATTACAGTCGACCGATCGTTTTCGTTTCTTTCTTTCTTGCCTTCTCTTCAACCGATACTCGTCCACAGATAGCGTGTTAATTCGTATTCAAAATCGAAGCGTATAGAAAAAGGTAAACGGGGCGAGCGTAGGAATTTTGTACGTTCGGAATTGTTCGTATAAAAAGGCATACGAAGACGCAAAAATACTGGCAGAATTGAAAGGTTTTCTTTTTCCATATAAAAAGGATCGCCTGAACGAATACACTTGTTAAGTATAAAAAGATACCACGGTGCGTTCAGCGTTTACGATAATTCATTCGAATGGGGAGAAGCGAGTGCGATTGAGTCAAAAGGACACGGCTACTCGATTCAATCGAACCTTCTTTTTTTCTCTGTTAGGTCAAATCTTCGATCTTCCGCGAGAACACGAATAATACACTCTAACGATAAGTTCAACTATTTATACAATCGCACAACACGACTTGTTTCTTCCGCCATTGCGAAGTGGAATGGAATTTTCACGCTAATTGGCGAACTTCCGTTTTATTTCCTAAGAACGAGCTCGAGATAGAAGAAATACGCACAGGATAAATCGTGACATGATCTGAGAATTTAATTCGTGTGAAAAATTTCATTTCCAATTTCGTTCGGTATTTCTCTTTCATGTTCAATCACAGATTTCGGAAGAATCGATCGCTTCGATCATTTCACAATGAATCCTGCCTTTTTTTGTTTATTTACTTTTTTTTTTTTCTCTTGTTAAACTTTCACGTTTACGGCATGAAAGAAACGATACAAGGAGCCTCCTTTGAATTTCTCCTAATTCTTCGAGTATCGTTTACTTTCGTTTTTACGATTCAACGAGCGCATAGATGAATCTTATAATTGGCTACACGATCGAACCGCGTCCAATCGAACGCGCGTCCACCTCGATATATTACTATTGTCTTCTTAAATCCACGAACCGAGAGATACATACAACATGCACTGCTATCTAACGTGACTAATGTTCACGGGAAGCTCGTTCGCTTCTTGAACGAGGTTTATCTCTGTTGGAAGAACGAGTTTAACCCTTTCAGCCTCTGTTTCTCACCGGAATCCATTTACCACCTTTAAAACTAGCATCGATTTTCCCTTTGATATGTTTCAATGAACAACTTACGAACATTCGGGAATAATTCTAACGAATAAAGGGTAAAATAAAATTCGAGGAAATCAGGAAATAAGTGAAGAAAAAGAGGTCAATCGAAGAAAATTAATCTAATTGAATTTTTCTACTTCGACTAATAGACAGCATAGTTTCTGAATTTTCTCGTCATTTGTTCTAGAATTGTGTACAACTGAAGAACATACGAACATTCTGAAATAATTCTAACATCGGAAATAAAATGAAAATCAAGAAAATTGAGAAATAAGTCGAGAATAAAAGAAAAATATTTCTTTAAGGAAGTACTTAATCTGTTGATTAAAAGAAATGAATCCAATTCAATTCTTCACTTTAATTAATGAACGTCATATTTTCTGAATTTTTTTCTGATTCTCCCCGGAATTGTACAACTGAACATTTTCTTGTTTCCAGCCAGTTCTAAATTACTAAACTAAAGCACCACTGGTTCAATTTTTCCCCCTATGATTCTCCTCTCTGAGCTACAGAAACACTAAGTACAAGGTAGTGGAAAAGCTATATTTGTATGCATCAAATGTGCTGGTTGGCTCAATAAAGCCAGTTGTAAATGTAATATAAATATAAAGAAAGAAGAAGAAAGAAAAAGTGTTTCTTCCCAGAATTAGACGATTGAATATTCTCCTGTTGCATCAAGTATTTTCCCCACTATTTCCAGTTAATTTTAAATTACCAAACTAAAACACCACTGGTTCAATATTTCTCCCCCTATGATTCTGAATGTTTTCTTTGCTGCATTACTCCCAGAAAATTTTAAATTACTAATCTAAAAGATCACCGGTTCAATTTCTCTCCCCCATGATTCTGAATTTTTTCCATTTTTTCAACAAATTTTAAATTACTAATCTAAAAGACCATTGGTTCAATTTTTCTCCCCCGTGATTCTGAGTACTTCCTTTGCGGCATCGAGAATTTTTTCCATTTTTTCAACAAACTTTAAATTACTAATCTAAAAGACCATTGGTTCCATATTTCTCCCCCCCACGATTCCGAATATTTTCTTTACTGCATCGAGTATTTTCTCCACTATCTCCAATCACTTTTAAATTCACTAAAATCAGATATGTACAGTGAAAGAAACGTCACGTGCACTCGAAATTTTTACACCTTCGTCCCAGAGCTGAAAGGGTCAACAGAGAGCGTCGAGAATTGAACACTTGGATCCCCCTCGATCTAATGGAAACGACGCACCCGTCATAAATACGCGTCTGGACGGGCTTCGAGTCCGTTGTTGCTTCAGTCGAGAGGACCCATGGGATCCTTCGAGGAACAAAATCTCGCGACAACGAGTAAACTATGTACCATTATCCAAAGGAATCGTCCCCCTGGTACCTGGTATTGTCCCGAGAATGAAAAAAGAAATTGTAACGTCGATCCTTTCCAACGATACGAAAAAGAAAAGAAAAAAACAATTCCTCGGTCGATCGGTGTTGTCCATTCGTTTCCTCAGATTCTCGTTATGATCCCGTTGCAGGATTCGCGTGCAACAGACACACGAGACGCGGGATCGTTAGCTGCGTTGGCAATTAAGGAGCCTTTCTTCCACGATCAAAAGAGAGAGCCAGGGCTTCCCTCTGCCATCGGCCACGTCGTTAAATCGACCCCGTCCTTTTTCCATCATTTTCCTTTTTTCCCCTTCGAAATAGCTTGTCTCTCCCTCTCTCTCTCTCTCAGATCCTCTCTTGCGAAGAGAGAAAAAGGACAAGATTTATTTCGTGGAGAATTGTCAGGACGGAGTTGATTTTTATTCAAAGGACTTAACAGTGAAATATTCCTGTACTAGAGATCGTTTGGGATAGAGAAATGTAGAAGGAGCATACGTACAATATCGACTTGGCCAAGCAGCTAACGGTTCCCCTAGAATATTTGATTCTTTTCGTTTTTGGTTCTTGCTTTTTTCGAGAGAGAAAGACGATTACCACTACCAGGAACCAAAGAGAAGACTGAACGACACTAGTAGCAGTGCTAACCAGCCGATTAAATCGAAGGATCCTCTTCTCCAAGCCGCGTTGTTCATGCAGGTCTCTCGAATACTGACGATCTTTAGACCACGACGACTTAGGAGGTTGTGAACGCCACGCTTGTCGCTCAGCTGAAGGATGTGCTCTCGAGAGAGTAACAGTGAGTAGAGCTGGTTGTCCGGGCTCCGGGAGCAGAATGTCAGCACCATGTTCGAGGCCACCGCCTTCATCACGTGCACGTTCCCGGTGAACTGGTTGTACACCATCTTCACCAGGGTACCTGTTGGAATCGTTGTGAATGATTAATCTTACAAGTTTCTACCTTGCTAGACCTCTCTTCTCCAATCGTTTTGCGCTCGTTTCGAAGGTGGAAAATTGATTTTAGAAGATTTTAGGAGATCAACCCCTTTAACGATCGGATTTTTTCAAATTTATCCTCCAAAAATACGTGTAAGAACTGTCAAATTATTAGAGCCATAGTACGAAAAATATCTTTTCTGTGTTTGCGTAGAAATAAAATCACAATATCGAGGTTTTTACTCTGAATAATTTTTAACTAACGATTGTTCACTAAATATTCACAGAGAAAGTTAAACTTAGCTTATGTAGCTGTCAAAAGTGCAGTTAAGATGTAACAATAAAGTTAGTATTTGGTAGCGCTACCGCTTGCTGCAATTACATTCCTTTGGGCATATTTTCAATACGTTTTAAGTAATTTACTGTGTATTATAAGCAGTAAAAATAAGTATCACGAGTGCTTGATAATTACGAATTAGTTAAATAATAAGAACGTGGCCCACCGATGGCTCACGCGGCACTCAAAGTGTCAAAGAATTTTTTATTTATCTACAAATCATCGAGTTGATAATTCTTCGAATACTTAAGTAAGACATATGCGTCCCACACTTAGGTTACCAAAGGATTAACGAACGGGATAAGGATAGTAAGTCAGTGTTTTCAGGGATGGAAAGAGAAATATTTAAATAATATAGTCATAGGCGGTGTGTACATTACGTTAGACAAAGAGACACACGAAATGATCAAACAACAATGTTCCTCAAGATTGTTATTTTTACGTTCAATGTTCATTACGGTCCAAAGGAATAATTTCACGCTGTGTTCAGAGACGCAATACATCCGATAGTTTCGACTCGGTCGTTTCACGATTCAGGTCAAATCACCGGCGGAAATCAGCGAGAATCGGTCTGATTATTGTCTACGACGACTGGGAATGCCGGCGGCATTGCTCCCGTTGGAAATCTGTCACATTACGCGTCATTATGTCGTTGACGATGTACTTACGCCGATGATTAGGAATACGCAGAGACAGGATTACGGGATTGCCGCGCTTACGTGCTCTATTGTGTACACATCTGTACTATGTGCGTCACGTTTTAGTCCGATCATTGATTTTTCAATGACTAACCAATAGTAGTAATGTTCTCTTTAATACGTGACGATTTTCATACTTCGTCGGTTGAAGCCGTTCTGTCGTTCTACCTTCTTTTTTCGAATAATTGAAGAAATGTTGGTTAAACCTTCGAGTACTGTGCTGGGGTCAACTCTGACCCACCTGGATATTTCACTAATACACATTCACGGTCACCTGAGCTCAAAATCGTTATCGTACTAATAACTACTCGGTTTTGAATTACGCTCGAATTTTCGTTCGATAACCTCGTGAATTATAAAAAAAAAAAAATGATATTTATTCTACATTTATATTGTTGCATGTGTGGCGGGTACGTCACTATTCTTCCACGCGAATTTTCTCTTTTCCAACTCCATTCAGATTTTTAGTTTCCGTTCTTTTATTTGGTTTGCACTAGGACGAACGGCCCTGTTTTCTACAAATTTTCCGTTTCTACCGCTTTCTCCACATTTATCTTAATCTACCGTCCGTTCGAAATAAGAATAACCTCGTTTCGCTCATGGGACGTACCTAAGGCAGGGCTAGCACCACTAAAACGTCCAAACCCCCACTTAACCGCCTACGTTTTTCTCCGTCTTACCCTCTGCTACGCTCTCTGCCTGTGCGCAGAACGGACGAGGATCGGTCCGAGATCGAGGTTATTCTTATTTTGAACGAAGTGTATCTCTACTCCTGTCTTTCTGTCCTACCAATACAAAAACTCAGTACACCTACACCCCGGCTCAGTTTTTCTTCTACCAGGGGTAACGCTGAATTTAAAACAGTTAAGGATCGTCGTTGCGTAGAAACAGAACTTTATTTGACAGAGGTTTAACGTTACGCGACGTGCGCGTGGTAAAACAGAGAATGATCCGAAAATGGAGAAAATAGGGCTGTTTAAGGGTTTAGAGGAGATGAACTTTGGGGCTAGGACTATGTAGGAGAGTTGAGAGAAGAATTGAAAGGTGAAGAGTCCAGTGTGAGTAACGGCGAAAGTGGGTGACTCGTTGTAAATACAGATAAAACTAACACTATGAAGGAAAATATTTGAGGGTGTAACAGAACGATTGAGAAAACTATCGTCGGTTAATCGTACGCACTCGTGTGCAAAAGTACAACGTGACGTGCATAGAGAGAGGTAACAATTCGTTCTTTTTTATTTTCAACGACAAAACGAGCCGAGTGGCGACATTTCGCCGAACGAAACGCATTATTAGCCGGCGAGAATAATTGTCATGCGTCTAGTACGTGACAATCGCGATAACGTCAAACAGTACGGACTATCGTATTATTACAGCGGTGTCCATTAAGCTGTTTCGTTGTGTAAACGATCACTGGCTCCGAGATATTGACGTTTAATCGTACGAAATTAATTGTAGCAGCTGTTGGACCGCTTGAAATTCCCCCTTCCCTTAATGATATCCCATTCGCGATAAAATCAAATCGTTCTGCCTATCACACCGACGGTCTCCTGCTTTATTTTCTGCCAATTAATACGATGTTTCGACGATTAAACGCGAACAGCGGAGAGACTTACGGAAAATGGAGAAGGAACAACATTTCCGACATTTCCTCGATTCTGTTTACTGCTTACGCTTTAATTCATTTTTCATTCTCCAAGTCGATTGCTTTTATCGAGATTGTATCCATTTCCCGTAGAACAAACAGCGGAGAACGGGGAATCGTAGCTGTGATAATGGGATCACAGAGAGATACAGAGAGAACTGTGCGAATTTTGTTGTTGAAAAAAAGTAAGAAGTTGTTTCCGAAAGCGCGGCGAATTCGAGGTATTTTTGACGGATTTCCGAGCATTCCAGAGGAACGAGTTGTTGAAATATCAATTAGTTCATTCGTTTATTGATTTCGTTGGTTCAAAATAGAGGCGGGCAAGTAGACTTTTTTTTTCTCTTTTGTACACTGTTGGCACACTCGTTGTGTCCGTACAGAAAGAATTATGTGATTTCAATTACATTTCTTTGTCAAAGTTAATATCACATACCGGTGCATTCGATTAAAATTCGATTTGATCGCTGTTAGATAGGCGCTTTGACATTTTTCGACTGTGCTGCTCACGATTTTTGCCACACTTTTGCCTTAATTAAAGCCTTGGTCCCCGTTCTCTGCGTATTTCCACCTTAATCTTTAAAATGATAAATCGTTGAACTTAAGTTTGGAATTTTATTTAAAAAATTTTAAAAAATTTAAAAACGCCAAAACAAAAGATCTTGGCACACTTTCGCCTTAATTTTTCTTCTTTGCGTATTTCCACCTTAATTTTTAAAGTGATACATTGTTCAATTTTAATTCAAAAATTTTAAAACGCCAAAACAAAAGATTTCGCGGCCGTAATCGAACGTCTACCGCAGCGGAAGGGTTAAAGAGAGAGGTTCGCGTAACTCCTTAAAAATCAAATGATTTTTGAAAATTTTTCCTTTCGAAACTTTTCGGATATTTTATCGAAGATCTAATAAAGTACAAGATATTTTTTCTGATGTAAAATAACTCGATTATCGTAAACTGATTTCTACCCGGTCCTAAATTTCCTCGACAGAGAAAGCTAATCAAATTGGAGAGGACAAATTTCGTAAAGTTGAAGGTTTCGCTGCGACCTACTCTCAGATATGGCTATACAGAAGAGGAGGAGTAACGGAGAGCCTCGAAAAATCTCGATCCGCGAACGCATTATGCGCCACCATCATTTCGTTGATACCCGGTGGACGGAAGAATGGAAACTGCCGCGTGATGAAAAAAAAAAGAGGGAAAGAAGGAGGTTGTAAGGGGCTTTTGAAAAATGATTTTCCGCGTCGACGGTTTCTCGCGGATTTTCTCCGTTCTCCCTTAACACCCAGTGGATAGAGAAGGAGAGAGAGAACGGTGCCAGGTTATAATTGGATGGGGCTGACTTCACCCCTCTATAGGTGAC
>NW_017100458.1:595525-602607 GCF_001263275.1 Habropoda laboriosa | reverse complement strand
ATACCTGGAATTCATTAAGACCGTTATCGGATGCACCTTAGGACTTTAATTACCCCGAAACCGTTTCTCCCGCTTTGTTCTTGGAAGCTCCGTGAGGCTTGGCAATTAGCCGTTTTGAAGATGATCGTTCGGTGGAAAGTGTCCTCCTCTATGATCACCTTTCGACCAACTGCTCCACATATTTCACGGCTGAGAAATTGAGAGCCAATCTTGGGAAATTTATCGAGAAGAGACTTGCAAGGCTCGCACGTTTGGAAACGAGCTTGAATAAACTGTTAGGTTTAAATTAATCGAATACATTCTGTAGATTGTATCGATCACCGTAAGGATGGTCATCGTGATCCTTGAGGGTTGTGTCCTAACAACGTCAATAAAACAGACATCTGGATTTAAATAATCGTAACTTCTCTAGAGGTATAAAAGAAAAATTGTAACGATTCTTATATTAGAAGCTTCTAAATTTCGAGAAATGTTTCTTTCAGAAAGTTCTGAAAATAATCTTAACTCGAGCCAAAAGTTAACATATTTATTGAAAATAACAAGCATTACAATTGATACACCTTTGTCAACGTTCCGCTAATTTATTTATGCCATCTAGAAAAAAACTACGAGGTCTGGAGTCGACAAAGATCACGAAGGTCTGGTTTACGTCGCGTTCACTTCCAAGTGCTTTCTCCTTGATAAAATGGTTACAATGTTTGAACAGGTGATAATCTGTTGGCTGAAGGTCCGGAGGATAGAGTGGATATTGTAGAATCTCGTATCCTAGGTCGTTTAACTTTTGCACTGTAATTAACGATACCTACGGTCGAGTCTTATCATGCAAAAGACAGCTTTTGATGCATTCCGCTAAGTCTATTGCAGTACTTATTCGCCGTAATAGTTTCTCCCTTTTTCAAAAAATTATGCTGAATGATTCCGTCGATAGACCACCAAACCGATAGCATTATCTTTTTCAGACGTGCTTTAGGTTTTGGAGAGTGTCTAGGTGGTTCGTTAAGATCCAACCACTGCTCAGATCTTTTTCAATTGTCGTAAAATACCCAATTTTCATCCCAGTTGCAATTCTGTGAAGAAAAGTGTCTTTGCTGTTCCTTAGAATATGGGAAGAGCAAATGAAGGCACGAAGCATTCACCGATAATTATCAGACAGGTCGTGTGAAACCCACTTATCCATTTTCTTTGTCTTGTCTATGTTTTGTACATAGCATAAATAAATTACTGAAACATTAGCAAAGGTGTATAGATCGTAATGGTTCTTATTTTGAATAAATACGTCACCTTTCGCCCGAGTAATGGTTATTTGAATTCAGACGATGAAATCTGAATAGAACTTTGCGATCGACCTAATACAATAGAACACAGAGACTTTCACTGTAGATTGCTATTTCACTAAATTCGCGACCCTACCGAGCCCAGAAGTTTAAGTAATCTTCGAATACCAATGAACCTTTGATGACCTTTCGATTCACGTATAATTTTGTCGAATTAAAGTTTCTTTCTAATTAATTCACCTAAAGTTAACTAGTTTGTGAATACGCGTGAACTACTTCTAGTTATCGAAAATAACGCAGTTCCCAATACATACTGTGCACGAAACACAGTCCAGAAACAACTTAAATCTAAGTCTCAGTATTGTCATGCCAATTTCGTCTTAAACAGTGTTCCAACTTGATCTTAAACGATGACCATTTCGATCAGCTTCTCTACTTCCCTGTTTCCATTGTCCTACCGTATTTATACGGCTCATCGATCGTCGACTGGTAAAGCCGTATCGGGTCAATGAATTGCAACTGCTTTGAGACTGGTAAACGTAACTCTTACGGGAGCAGGTCTGTTTAGGGACCATCCAACCGTATCGAGACATGGCTCCAACCATTTGATAGACCGTATTTCGCTTCGCTATAGAATCTATTCATCGAACTTTAAATCTTAACGAATCTCCTCTTTTATATTTTCAAAAAAAGAAAGAAAGAAAAGCATTCCAATATGGTTATACACGCGATTTCTTGCGAGGCAAGGTCTGCTCTCCTTAGCTTAATTGTCCTAACTAACATTTTTGAATATTCCCGAGAAAAATAAGGATTTTCTAATTTTAACCCTTTCATTGTTGTTCACAAGTACATGTGTTTCGAAAATTTTCTTGGACCGTGTCTTTGACGCCTATAGGCGCTTCGAATATTTTCTCGAACTGTGCTTTCGACGCCTATAGGCGTTTTGAATATTTTCTCGCGCCGTGCCCTTGATGCCTATAGGCGCTTCGAATATTTGCTCGCTACTGGGCTCTTAGCGCCCATAGGCGTTTCGAAAATTTTCGCGCACAATTTTCACCTTAATGTAAAAATTAATTCTCGCTCTTTGTGTACACTTCCACCTTAATTATTAAAACGATAAATGTCAAAATTTTGAAAATTTTCGCGCACTGTGCTGTTGGCGCTTTTCGGCACACTTCGCTTTAATTTAAACCTTAATTCTCGCTCTTTGTGTACACTTCCACCTTAATTATTAAAACGATAAATGTCAATATTTGGAAAATTTTCGCGCACTGTGCTTTGGCGCTTTCTGGCACACTTCGCCTTAATTTAAACCTTAATTCTTGTTCTTTGCGTACACTTCCACCTTAATTATTAAAACGATAAATGTCTAAATTTTGAAATTTTTCGCGCACTGTACTTTGGCGCTTTCTGGCACACTTTGCCTTAATTTAAACCTTAATTCTTGTTCTTTGTGTATACTTCCACCTTAATTATTAAAACGATAAATGTCAAAATTTTGAAAATTTTCGCGCACTGTGCTTTGGCGCTTTCTGGCACACTTCGCCTTAATTTAAACCTTAATTCTCGCTCTTTGTGTACACTTCCACCTTAATTATTAAAACGATAAATGTCTAAATTTTGAAATTTTTCGCGCACTGTGCTTTGGCGTTTTCTGGCACACTTCGCCTTAATTTAAACCTTAATTCTTGTTCTTTGAATACACTTCCACGTCAATTTTTAAAACGATAAATGTCAAAAATTTTAATTTCGAATTTTATCTTTAAAATTATTTAGAAAATTTCTCGAGACTATTTCTTGGCAGAGACGACAGTAGAGAAAGGGTTAAGGAGAGCAGAGGTATTCTTTGACGCAAGTGTTTCATCACAGAGTGTATATATAGGAAGTGAATCACATCGAGAAAAAGTGTCACGTATCCTTCTTTTATTTCACCGTCAGTTTGGACGTTCTCCGATCAAGCAATTTTACTTATCCATTTCCACTTCGAGAATTCTTCATTTTCTTGTGATTTCAAGCTATCAGTTACTTCTCTCCGCGGCTTGCGATAATCGTCTCTGTTAGAAGCGTACGAGAGGAGTATCGAGCTGTTCGTTATCGAGCTATCTATCGGTGAGGAAACTTCGTTGAGGTAAAACAACTTTTTATTTACATTTCTTCGTTTTATATTTTTTCCCGCTTCCTCTTAAGCGAGCGTCGCGCTGCTCGGAATGTTTCACGAGGAAATTATTCTTCCGTTTTATGCGTCTCGACTGGCTTCGCGACCGGCTGGGAAACCTTCGCCCGTTAAATTTATCGAAGTCGGAAGAACCTTCATTCGATTTCGCTTTTTTCATTCTGAGGATTAAGCAAAACAAAAAGAAAAAGCACATCGCGGAAGCTTTCCGTAAGCTTCGCGAGGGCCAGCTTTCATCTCGTGTTCAAAACATCCCGAAATTCGATGCGTTTTTCATCTCTATTTTCAAAATTGAATACCCCGAGGTTGAAAATATATTGGAAAAATAGCAGAAAGTTCAAACAGTTGTATCGAGTTAAAATTGTACAATCAAGGCGAAGCTGCTTTTTCAATGCTTTTTTGCCCTCCTGCAAAATAATACTTCCTATCGACGCGTGTGTGATTTTTCTAGTTCGAAAAAGCACGATAGAAAAATACAAAAAAGTAAACGTATCGTTTATCTGTATCCAGCGAAAATAATCTAAATGCCTTCTTTACGTGTTTACGATTTTTAAGCCTTATAAAGTACAGTAGAGATAACAAGAAAACAAAATAACGTATCGCTTGTTTTTTTCGTTTTCAAAAATAATCGCCACTTTGCGCTTATCTAATTTTTCAAGCTTGACAAAGTACAGTACAAAAAGAAAAACGACAACGTATCGCTTATTTTTCCTCTTAAAAAGTAATCGAACTTCCTCTTTACGTGTACATGATTTTTCAAGCTTGACAAAGTACCCACACGTAATACAAAAAAAGAGAAAGCAACGTATCGTTTATTTTTTTCTTAAAAAATATTCGAACTGCCTCTTCACTCTTCTATGATTATTCAAGCTTGACAGAGCACAGTAGAAAAAGAGAAAAAGGTTACCGTATCGCTTTTGTCTTAAATAATCGAACTGCCTCTTCACGCTCAAGCGATTATTCAAACTTGATAACGTATGGTACAAAAGTGAAGAAGAAAAGGGGTTAAAACGTATCGCTTATTTCTATGCATTCGATATTCACCATTTTGCAGAGAGGTGGAGATCCAGAAGCCCGGTTTCCTCGAGATGTCCGGTATCCGGAAGGTGTACTCGAGATTGCCCGCCTCTTCGGTCCAGAGCAGCCTCAGAGACGAGAAGAAATTCGACGAGTTCTCCACAGCTCTGAGCTTCACGATCGGACAGGAATCCACCACGAATGTTCCAGTGATCGGTTTGAACGGATCGACTTTGTGCCCGAGAACCTCCACCACGTACCACTTACCCATTATCTGAAATCAATACGCAGAGCGAATGGATTTATTACGTTCGCCTGCTAAACGCAAACGCGTTCTGACGCAATTGACGGCGGACCTCTACGCGAGATTTCGGAAACGCGGTACTAGAATGTTGCCGTGATTGTTGCAAACGTATCCAGTTCGATGTACTTTACCAAGATTACGCCTGGTATCGATTCGTTTGAAGTTTCTCAGGCGAAGGATTCGATAAACTTTGCTGGGCGAGAACGGACCTTCGCAGTTTGGGCGAAGCGATGATCACCGATATTGACGAAACTTTGGTGTACAGTATGTATTCCAACAAATATTTGACGTGTTGCTTTTTTTTTTAAGGCAATTGTTCACATTGGAGGGGTGAAATTCGTCCTTAACCTAACCTAACCTATAACAACGCGTCAGACTCGTGGCAGAGATTCTGGTGAAGATGTGAGAAAAATAGTTGCATCGGTAAGAAAAATTAATTGACAATCCTAATTTTCGTTTGAATTTATAAGATTGAGGATTACCAAATGTAATTTGTAACAGATTAGCTTTTGTTACCTGATACAGTACTAAAACTAAAATGGCTGACACTTAGATGCATAGTCAGAAAAGAAATCATAGGTTAAGGGGTTAAAGTTGGAGGTTATAAGTATATTTAGTCTAATATCTGGAAAATAAGTAGAGATGGAGGAATAGTTGACGAATAAAAAATAATAAATAATAATAGAAAAATAAGAAATTCGCCAGTTTACATTGTTCTTCTATTTCTAATCATTTTCGAGATATTTACTATCTCCAACTTTCACGGCGATTTTTATCCTTTCACTGTGAACGAATGGCGATATGAACAAATACGCGTTGATTAGTTTTTCCAGAACTACGATATAGCAAATTTTTGATCAAAATCGATGGTTATCCCTTGTTAGATCTGTTCGTTTGTGTCTAATTGTAAGTTGCACGAGATGAATAAAAGTGCTCGTTACTGTTTCGTTAAAATTTCGATCAAAGACGTGGCTGACTGTTTTCTTTTCTTTTTTTTCTAGAATATCTAACAATACTTTCAATATTTTCAATATTGCAAACGTATGTAGGTAAAAAAGAAGAAAAAAAATGTAGTAATGTTTTGTAGAGAAATTTTAAAACAGGATGTTTCAATATTCCAGTGATTTTTTAATCAAACGTTGAATTTTCGCGTTACATTCTGTTATCGCGGTATCCCTCTGGTCGAGCGCGTTTCGATATTGATTGCTCGTAGGCGTGTGGTAATGTTTCAACTGGAAAATCTGGAACAGGAATTTTCACGAGTTTTCTGAAATCGAATTTCAACCATGAAATTCGAACGTCGTGGAAGTTATCCGGCATAATTATGATCGAGTATAATTCTATGTGATCCGATTCCTCGAATTATTATAGTTCGGATTTTAATCTTTGACGGATCCGCCGATTTCTATTATAGGACGTGTTCGTTGCGATTTAACACGTGAGATATTAAAAATGAATTTTCGTTGAAGTATGGAAAATGCAAGAATACAAAATGCAGCCTGGTAGAGAGCTATCAATTTAAATTAAAGCACCCGGCTTATCGAGGATTTCTACCTCTAACCGGGCAAATATATCACCGGTCGATTTAAAAACACATTAAACTGCAAAATCGAAGACCCATAAAAGTGTCAGCTCACGTTTACTGCGTACAGATCTTCGTTGCCTGCCACCATCATTGACGCCATAATATTTCGTTGGTTAGTAAAGAACAATTCACTTTCTTAATTATTTTACTTTCGTTTCTTTTTTTAGATACATCGTGCTCCTTCGGAAAATAAGGTATTTAATTAAAACAATTTTCACACGATTCTATTCATTTTTCCCAACGATTAACTACCCGACTAGAAATTTCAGTTAGGCAGACATTAGGTCCGCATTAGGCTAGCCTAATTTGCCTGTTAGACCCCAATGAGGCAGCCCCATCAGGCCCGCATGCAATATGTAACGCGGAATATTCACGACCGCCTAATTGGGAAAGCCGCGTTAGGGCCGCATTAGGCTTTCCCAATGACTATCCAATGAGGCCCATACTAGAATAGCTTTATTAGGCTGTCATTGGGAGACATTAATGAAATCTCACGAAGAATACCTCATCAAGACACTGTACGGATTTTATCTTGTTGAAAGCTCTCTTATGGCGACCTAACCTCTACACGCAAGCGTACGTCCGACACTGAAATGTCTGTAAATATTCCTACATGTAAGTTTGAGAGCCCCACTCCACCTAAATTAGGCCATCCCCATTTCACCCACGTATGGCAACTGTTAGGAATGCCCAGCCTAAGCGTGCGCTCGGCCACTCCCATTTGGGCCA
>NW_017100458.1:588847-595059 GCF_001263275.1 Habropoda laboriosa | reverse complement strand
ATTTGGGCCACGTATGGCAACTGTTAGGAATGCCCAACTTAGGCATGCATCATTCCTTCCAAATTAGGACCTAATGCGGTAATGCTTGCAGCATTTAGGTGTGCCTAATCGTTTCCGAATTAGGCCCACATTCGTCTTTAGGCATGCCTAACTGAAATTCTAGTCGGGTAGTTTCATTATTCCAAATATATATAAATTCAGAAAATAATGTATTTAATCAAAATAATTTTCACACGATTCTATACATTTTTCCCAACGATTAACTATATAGTTTCATTATTCCATATATTTAAAAATTATTCATATGTATGAATGTCTTTATATATATCGAAGTCTTTGAATGAAAAAATTCTCTGAATGCTGTTTTTACGGTGTTTTCATTTCGGGATAATTTATTTGTTAAGAAAATTGTTCAGGTGTTTGAAGAAATAGTAATCTGTTTGGGGAAAGTTCGAGTGAATAGGGGAGGATGAACAATCGTGGATTGTTTTCAATAATTTCCTTTTAAATGTTATATTTATCTTAGGTCCTATATGGTCTTCCTCTTAGCTCAATTCTAATGAAACGTCACCAATCTTGATTTTTGCACACCAACGTTGAAGTGTCCTAACATTCACATAATACTCTTCAAATGCTAAATTCATATATTCAGCAGTTTCTACCGTTTATATCAAATATTCTGATTATTCATCACGTCACATAACAATGTTCAAACAATACACGTGTACTATAAAAAATTCCTTCTTCTCGATTATTGTGTATAAAAATTGATAAGCGGAAAAAATTCAATATACGATATCGACATTTTATTTATACGAATCAGATAGAATAAAATTTAATCCAATTCAATTCGACTCTACAATTCTGGGAATTAAACTGTAGTTATAGAAAAGAATCATGAATTATCATCTACGATCTAATCTTAATTTGCTTTGTTATTTATTGAAAAATTCGATAGAAATGAAAATCCTGAATAGTCGCGTGGAATCGTGTGATATACACTGACAAGGGAACATCCCGAAGTGGTAATCACCGATATTGACGAAACATTGGTACATGGTAGTTCTCAAAAAAATATTTGACACGTATTTTTTTTATCGGCAATCGTCCACATTGAAAGGATGAAAATCGCCCTCAAAGATAAGGGTAATAAACATATTCGGTCAAAATTATTTATTATTTTTTATTTTTCAAATTTGCCGTTGAAAAATACGAAATTCGTCAATTTACACTATTCCTCTATCTCTAAGAATTTCCGAGATATTAAACTAGATACCTGTATTTACTACCACCGATTTCGAGGGCAACTTTCTCTCCTTCACTGTGGACGATTGCCAAAATAAAAAAATATGTGTCGAATATTTTTTTGAAAACTACTATAGGTATATCAAAGTTTCATCAAAATCGATGATTATCACTTCCAGGATGTTCCCTTGTAAGTACGAAAAACACTTGCGTGCTGTTTAAACAAACACGAAATGCGGAAAAATATACTTTCCATCCACTGCATCATACGAAAATATTATACATTTCATCGATAATATTATTATTACGATTTCGAGGTGAAAAGAAGTTCGAAATTTGTCGTGAATTTCGTTGAAATGATCAGGACGATTAATGGTAATTTGCAGATGGCGACGGTCCCAGGAAGACGCGATGTCGTTCGAGCCGCAGCGGTGAGATAATCCGGAGACTTTGGTGTAGGTACAGATAATTCCGGCCGGTGCTTAAACCAAATTAGGGGCGATTTATTGGCTGGCAGTGATTAAACGCGGTGAAATAATATCGACCCCGTCGAATCTCTCTCTCCATCTCTCTCCCTCTCTGAATATCTCCCTTCACATAGTATTCACCGGAATTTTTATTTAACTTTAATAAAAATAGAAGCAACGATACCGTAGCTTCGTTTCTTCGCAATTTTATGAACGGGAAATTTGGAGTATCGATAAAGTAATCATCGACGCTTTTTCAGCTGGCTGATATCTCTGGGTAATTGAAAGTAAACGGGGTTGATTTCGATTAATAATTAATGGCGCAATCACAACGAGCGAAGCTACAGACAAAATCATGGAGATTTTAATCGAGATGTATAAATTAATCAGCATAAATTAACCGTGAAAAACTTCCGTTCCTGGATGTGAAAGAGAAGAAGGCACTTTCGAAGTGAATTAAAGTTAGATCTACATATTATTATTTGCGTCGGAGCAGTGAAAATACGAGAGGATAATGCAAATATCATTTTGATTCACTTGAAATCCAAGTATTAAAGGGGTATTCCTATTAAAAGTCAACTGAAAGTGTAATGCATTGCTATAAACGCTAAGTGTAGCAAAACTTTAAATGTGTTTTTCGCGAAACCATGTTTTGCAAACTGCCTGCCATGATTTCTCAATAATGAATCAACCAATCTCACCCAAATTTCGCATACCTATAAAATAGATATCCCTTTATCGTCTGTACTAGAATTATGACGATGTATGCAATATTTCTTTTTATCGCCTGAAGAAGTTACAGCTTTTGTGATAAAACCGATATTCTTGCTTTACATGGCTGCCATTTTATCAGAATACATTTTTATTTACTTTATTCTAGTAGAGATGATAATAACTTTTTTATAGATTTTCTGTTTCAAACGAAGACAACAACGTGAATTGTGGCAGCCATTCAGAATGCCACACTTCGAGAAATATGTAATAACTTAAATAATAATTAAAATAATTCCAAAAAAAATAATTACACTCTGTTTTCCTGAAATACGACCAAGTCACCTTGATTTATAATTATCTAATAATTTGTTATCCTAAAAATGACTTCTCCAAATGGGAATATCCCTTTAACCCCTTAAGCTATGATTTCTTTTCTGACTATGCATCTAAGCGTCAGCCATTTTCTGTTTCAGTACTGTATCAGGTAACAAAAACTAATCTGTCACAGATTAATTACATTTAGCAATCCTCAGTCTTACAAATTGAAACGAAAATTAGGATTGCAATTAATTTTTCTTACTAATATTACTAATTTTCTCACATGCTCGCCAGAATTTCTGCCACGAGTCTGACACGTTGTCATATGTTAAGGGGTTAATATCGAGTTACTTTCACCTTCGTGCACATTTTGCTACTAAAAAATTCTCATCGAAGAATTTGCTATTGATTAATTTCAAAGTTTCACGCGACAACGCGCGTAATAGTGATTAACGAGGGTGATTAGAGGTCCGTCATCGATTTGATCCCATATCAGATTTCATAAGTGTTCGACGAAGTGATCACGATTCTCCCGATTCCGGGCATCATTCATTAAAACGCGGCTGGCTCGAGCAGAGCGTGCTTCCGACGGTTGAAATCGCGGTAAATGAGATTCCACGGGACGCGGGCCACGTTTGCAAGACTTTTAATTACTCCCGCAGGCCGGGCTTTGTCTGTTTCGCCTGCTGATTATGCATGTCGCCGCGCACTAAGCCGTCGACGCCTCTTAGGATCCGTTGCTCGATCTGGCCGCCTGTCGGCGACAATTAAAGACGGAATTTGCCGACTCACAGAACGACAGGAACAATTTTAGGAACGTAAAAGAGCCTTTTTTTCTTATATCTCAATACCTTTCTTCAAGTTTCTTTTTTCTTTTTTCTTCAAACTATATTCACTGGAACAGTGAAACAGTGTGGTTAGTATTTCGAAGGAAAATTTCTCAAGTTTATAGTAAAGGAGTTTTGCCGAATTTTTTTTTTTTAGTCAGGAATATATGTAAATATTTATAGAATGTATTTAAAAATGTATACATTTTATTTTCATTATACAAGGTGTCTGTTTTATCAAAATACAGCGAAATACCTTTTAAGGAAGTGATGTTAGAAAAAAAATGTTTTAACAAAAGTTATTCGGTATAGAGGGGGACGTTATGTGGTGTAAATAGTTTTTTTGTACCGGGTATGATGGGGGAGATTTTAAAGTTAATTTAATTTTTTTAAATGGAATGCTATACTTTTTATACATAATATGATAGTGTATGTTAAGGCGCGTCCAACGAGGTGCGAACAAAGTCATTTCCTTTCATAGACGGTCGTATAATTGCGAAAATCCGGGAGCCGGACCACCTCACATTCCTCACTGTCGCGTGTGTCTGTTTTATCAAAGGAAATGACTCTGTTCGCAGCTCATTGGACTCGTCTTCACATACAATATCATATTATGTATAAAAAAATATAGCATTCCATTAAAAAAAATTAAACTGACTTTGAAATCTCCCCCACCATACCCGGTACAAAAAAAATATTTATGCCACATAATTTTTCCCCTCGTTTCAAACAACTTTTATTTAAACATTTTTTTCCTAAGATTACTTCCTTAAAAAATATTTAGATGTATTGAGTTAAAACAGACACCCTGTATACAACTTCTGACCTGAGTCCTTCCAGTCCCTCCAGCGTCTAAGGCACGAGTCTCCTAGAAAGCCTTACTGACGAGTCCGCTAGGATTCCCAGGACGAAATGCCCTAACCTTTCCTCTTCCGCCTATACTCTATCAATTTCCTACTTCAGCTTCACCCTCTATCGTCTTTCTATTTATTTCCTCCTTCCACAACCAATCGCCACGAGTGCTTAAATTCACGTTCCAAACTGCGTACCACACCGCGCAATATTCTTCAATTTCATCCCGCTGAAAATACAAATTTTCCCGCCTACTTCCAACCAATTAACAATTAATACAATATCCACCACACTCTTTGCAAACCATCACGATACGCCTCTTTGATCATCGGACACTACCTACACATTTCGACACACGCGCACACACAGACGCTCGATTCGCCCGGTTTCTCCACCGGTGAACGCAATTTCCGAGGAGGAAAGTAGTGCAATTTAATTGCACCGTGGCAATTGAGCAAGTTAGCGGTGGTATCGGGCTAAAAACGCGCGCAAGCGAAATAATTAAAATAACAAATGCGAAACGGGGCCGGTGTTAGGTGATTCGAACGTGAAAACGCTAGTTGGGACAATAGGAGGCACATAGACGCGATTTATTAAAGCGACTCCGCCTGCCTGATACACATAGACCGGCCATTTATTCTGGCTCGAACCCGGAATTGCACGGAAAACAGACTTTAAAACGGAGTTCATTGCCGGGTGTAATTACGTTACGCAGTTTTATGAAAGGGGGACCAACAACGTCGTGATACACTTTCGAGTATAGAGGGCCCTTCGTTTATTTCACAAGGATATTTCGTTGGATGCCGTGTAACAGAGCTGGAGGTAAATTCATTTTTCAGGTGTAATTGCACTACTAGTCGCTATCTAGTGGGCGTTTGTTAGAGGATATTAGAATATAATTGCTGCTACAGAGCCATACGTGCGCCGCGATGCCTCTTCTGCGGTCCGTGGCAATTAAAGGCTCGTCTGGCTGGTATTTCGGAAGAATTTTTAATTTTTCCTTCATTGTGAACGCGATATCATGTCGAACCTATCGAGTTGTTTACTAAAAAATAAAACGCGTCAGAGCTGCTGTGTCTAAAACGAATTAGTCACATAGTGCTGTCGCTTCGGACTCGTTTACGTGGTATTTTTGAAAAATTTGTAAATGGGTGATTGAAATAAAAGTTTCCTTTTGTATATTGAATTTACTTTTATCAACACGGCTCGGAAAGAACGTCTTTTCTCTTCGAATAGCTCTTGGGAACTGTTTCAGGACAGCCAAATAGGGAAAACTGGGGTCCTCTTATACCTACGAACTGTTTATACTATTGTACCGCTCTGAGACGAATTCCATACACATCTGGTGGTCCTCCTACAACAGCTGAATGAGCTTTTCAATTAATCGTAGGAGAATTCTATTAAAAGACGCTATTCAATTTCAAGTACAATTTGTTTAACTTTGAATACCGTTGTCGAACAATGTTGAACTTCTGCCAGAGTTTATCTATTCTTTTGGCTCGTTGTTCAGCTTGCAAATATCTCCCACCGTTTCAATCGACACGGTATTTGTTTGTGGAAAAGCTGGCTCAACGTTCAGCCTAGTGCGCCATATATTTCGGCACACTCAACCTACCCTCGAAATTCGCCTGTTCATTACTTTAATTGGTTCACGGGTTACGCTCTGAAATTACACGGCCGCTAATGCGTTTGTCGCGAGAGCGGCCTGATTAAACGAAGACTTCGATGTACACGCAAAATCGCTGATAATTGACTCGTTACGCGGGCATCCATGAAAAAAAAAAACCAC
>NW_017100458.1:575742-588821 GCF_001263275.1 Habropoda laboriosa | reverse complement strand
ACTGTTTATAGCATGGTGTTTGGTCGAGATTAACACTAGTTTTACGGACATTTCTTATATACCTATCTGTACGGACACGCGTTAAATTAACGCGTGAATGAGACCGCGTATTTTCTTTAAAAAGCAACTTATTTTACTTAAAAACAATATATTATACACTACTGTAGTATCGGCGGCCTCCATACCCAAATAGAAAACCGACCAGGGAAAATAGTCCCGGGTTCGATTCCCGGTTGGGTCCCTCGAAATTTTTCCGTCGGTTCCTACAAATGGGGGCTCGTCCGGAATGGAGGCATCTTTAAGGCTACACCAAGCCAGGGGTTGTGGGGTGAAAACATGTTGAGGGTTGTACGTCTCCCAAAAATGCGTTGTTTCGGCTGTGTGCCAACTGTGTGGGGGAGTGTACCCGAAAGGGTTGAGTTGTTGAAACTTAGGACATTCGAGGGCGAATATCAGCTCAGGGTGGCCAAGTGTAGTGTCGGGGGTCTCCATACCCAAATAGGAAACCGACAAGGGAGAATAGCGAGGGAGTAGTTGGCGTAGTGCGCAAAGCCTCGGCTAGCTAAGCCAGAAGATCCCGGGTTCGATTCCCGGTTGGGTCCCTCAAAATTTTTCCGTCAGTTCCTACAAATGGGGGCTCGTCCGGGACGGAGGCATCTACGGCTACGCGAAGCCAGGAGTTGTGCGATGAAAACATGTTGAGGGTGTCTCACTGTGTGCCACTGTGTGAGGGAGTGTACCCGAGAGTTGTGTTGAGCTGTTGAAACTTAGGACATTCGAGGGCGAATATCAGCTCAGGGTGGCCGAGTGTAGTATCGGGGGCCTCCATACCCAAATAGGAAACCGACCAGGGAAAATAGAGAGGGAGTAGTTGGCGTAGTGCGCAGAGCCTCGGCTTGCTAAGCCGAAGGTCCCGGGTTCGATTGTACCCGGTTCGTACACTATTAACTTATAAATGAATGATAATATGAACAATACATGTAGGAGGTTAATGACCGGAGCGGACCGATCATATGGTCGAGCTTGTTTTTGTTAAAAACCCTGCGATACAAATAGGCGAAACGGGGGCAGCCTTCCGACGTTCGTTGTTATTAAACAAGAGCGAGTGTGTTTGTGCGAATGCGAGTCGCGAAGAGAGTGCGTGAGAGTGAGAGAGAGCGAGCGCGGGTCGCAAAGACCTTATAAATAGGGAAAACAATAGCGAGGGTCATTCATCTTTTCCTGCGAAGCGATAAAGCGTTATCAGTTTGATTTATCCTAATTACATTATACTCATTTCTAATTGTATTTTGCATTCCGTTTCCTACATATATTTCTATAAAATTTATAATAAGCATAAGTGGTAGGAGAGAAATGAAAACGGTTTGTGTAATTTTCCTAGCGAAATTCGAAATGCGTCCCGTAAACCTAGTGTTAACGACGTTCAACGAACTTGGCTATTTGCGACCGCTTCGGATGTCTGACCATTGAAGGTACGCACTACTTGATTACCTTTTTCGAGCTTCAACAGGGTAAAGTGTTTTTTCTGTTTTTCTTTTTTTCTTTGGCCAATGAAAACGAACGAGGCCTCGTTTTGGTTAATTATTCGTTACCTCGAGTACTCGACTTTCTCAAGCATTTTATGTATAATTAAAGTAAACGCAGAGAAGAAACGATTCAAACTTACGAGAGAGGCTTTATTCTTGGTATTATTGGTCACGTTTCACGAGGAAACCTCGTGTACTTCGAGTCAAAGATCCAGGAACTACGTGCTCGTTAAATAATCGTTAATCTTTCGATGCGTTTAATTCCGAACTCCAGGAACTGACCTCCGTTAAATCAGAGCTCTTCGCCATATAATTTTCGAATTTTAACTCGTCGAAGGATACACTACCGGCCAAAAGTTTTTCGGATCGTTATGCACTGAAAGTTGTATACATATGAACGGTAAGAGTACCGTTACGCTCACGACAGATTAATGCCGGAAGTGTGAGGAAATATTAGGTTTCGAAGAGAGAGAAAGCAATGCAGACAATATTTATGTTCGTGAAGAATACTTCATAAATTCTCGTAAGGATTCCATTGGACATTTGTTACATTAAAATTTGTGCTAGCACATAAATATTAATTTAATCGTTAGATAGTCCGCTTCACGAACTTTGTGGAAGCCAACAGGGACTTACAATGGGTGACCAAATTATCAGAGCCAAAATACGAAAAATATGTTTTTCGTTTTCGTGTAGAAATAAAATCACAAAATCAAGTTTTCACATTACATAATTTTTTAATTAACGACTGTTCACTAAAGATACAAGAAACAGTTAAACTTAGCTTATTTAGTTATAAAAAATACAGTTAAGAAGTAACGATAAAGTCAGTATTTGGTAGTGCTACCTTTCGCTGCAATCACAGCCTTGATTCTTTCATCGATACATTTTAACTAATTTACTATGCATTATAAGGGTGAATAACACGTGGTAGAAAGTTTAATACGAATATATTTTCTAATAATAATTGCACAATAACGATAAAGACACATAAAAAGGAATAATAATAACCTGATCAATGCTCTCTTATTCTTTCTCTCATATACGGTCTCGCTCTGTTTGTTATCATTAACAACGCGGTTCTACTGTTTACTCGCTCTCTCTCTCTAGGACACCTACCGTTTCCCCAATCTCGACTCGATTCGAGTATCAGCCATATATCATGTCTATCTTAGATCGTTCACACAAATTCAAAACAAACACACGACATTTACGCCATCACTCACGACATATTATTAAAACCAAATCCACAAAAACATCGCAACAAAAATTCAAATGTTCAAGATCTATAAACCAAGAAAACTGTAACACGTGGTTCTCAAGTGGAGATTTGCAGTACTGACACAAAATAACGTCCATACGGCAGATAATATTGCCTAAAGTGTTGCCAAGTGTATATTTGCAATCTGTAAACATCAACGCTTCATAAAAATAAATAATGAGAATTCGGTATAACTAGGTTTTCGTCTGAAAATTAATCGTTACAATGTAAAACCGTCAATTTCTTACAGGTGGCTCTAATAATTCGATCAGCCATTGTAGGGTTCAAGTGGAAGTGACGAAGAAAGTTAGAGAAGTAAATATACATCTAACAATACACAAAAGAAAAGAAGAATTGCTGTCTGTTCGCCCAAGTTGACTCTAAAAATTCGAATTTATTATCTCGTTCATCCTCGTCTTCGGTGACACATTGACCGTACCTGTCCACTTTCAACGACGTTCATTTTTCCATCGTGCAATAAAGGGGCGCCGCTGCGATTCCTGACATCGGTGAATTTTGCAAGCGTTATCACGAGCTGGCTCATAAAAGAACATTGTTCGGGCCGAGTGACTGCGCAGTAAATGAAGCAATATCGGTGACAAATGGCGCGTTGAGCCCCAGTCAGCCAAGAGCGGAGTGTGAACCGGATTTGATCGTGCATAAGGAATAAATCGGCGGCTCGAGGAACACCAGAATTACGACGTGAACGTCACCTGCCATTCTTGTAAATTATTTTCTATCACTTCATTTTATACGAAACTTTGAATATTAGATATATATTTCCAATATTTTATTGCGTATAATATGTAAATCGAGAAGAGGTAGAACGTTTCGAAATAACTTGAAATTTAAGGTATCAAGCTTTTGAAATTATGTCTGCACAAGAATTATGTCAGAGTATATGGATATTTTAAAGTATAAATTGTGAATTGTCTATCAACAAAACGTTCACACTAAATTATAGGTAAGTTATTTGTTTCCTCAATTTTTCCAAAAATGAACTTACACCACTTTCATAATAAACTTTATACTAATAATAAATAAACTAATAAAAATTATTGAAATTCTCTTTACAAAATCTTGGAATTTCATTTGTCTCAGTATTCAATTTCATCTTTGTCACTGTTAATGCCCGTGGTTGTGGCGATGAACTTTCGAGCTTTGTGGATGTTTGCACGATGTTGTGCTGTCTATATACTGGTCCGAAAGACCACCCAAATGATTGGGACTTGTAAAAACTGATCTATGGTATCGCGTGATGTGAGCTGGTTGCTCCTTGGTTCTCCTTGGTGGTGGTTGAACGACTACTCGACGACTGAATCTCCGACGTCGCGTCTCGGACGTCCGTGAGAGGGATTGGTTAATGGGGAACAATTGCATTTGCCAATCAGCGTGTCTAATGTCGTCTTTGCCGCCCTTCCAGTGCGCCCTTAGCGCGCTGTCACCTTGGAAGGGTGGGAGACGGTCGCGAGGGGTGGGCGGAAGGTCCCAAAAATCTGGAATTGCCTCCGGGTGACTAATCGGCAAGCGGGCCGTTCGGAAATTCGTGGTTTATGGTATGTTCGTAGGCTATTGAGCGCGAGGGACACAAATTACTAAAAATCTAGCAAAGCAATTCTAGTTACCCTCGGAGGAGGTAATGAGACCCGTGCAAGCAATAAACGAAAATCCTCAACTCAAAAATAACCGTTCCCGGTCGATCGTGCCATAAACCGTTTCTACAGAAAACCTAACAGTCACTGTTACGTACGCAGACTAGCCGACACGGCGGCGCCGAGACTTCCGCCTTGCGCGCACCCCCTAAAAAAGGCCCTCGAGATAGGGTAAACGAATGCATTCCGTTCCCACGAAAATCTAGGGCCCTCACCACCAAAAGCCACGATTTTTGGTGTATATAAGGGCACGATGTTTCATGCTCGGGAGCTCAGTCTTCTACCAGAACGTTACTCCGCCAGTCGAAACGCGAGCAAGATCGGGTTGTAGTCCCTTTCGAGCATAGAATTACTATATTCTCAATACGGTCTAAGACACCCCCGCGGCTCGTCGCGTAAACTGAAAAGGAATATCCTCGCCCAATCGAGAATTGACCAATTAATTATTTAACTATCATTGCAACCGATCATTGGATCGAAGCAACTTGTAACTTCGCATTTATACTAGAATATATAGCTTTGTTAAGTTAGACTCGCTCAACCAAGCCTCTCCTGAGTAACATTAGTAACGAATCAGCTAAACTCACAAGGATATATCTTTACCGCTCGAGGTACACTGTCCTCACAACCTTCCAACCATTCCATCCTTCGGAGAACGACGTATTAACCACATACGTCGAAGGTTCCAATCCTATCGGACTTGTTGGAGTACGACGTATTAGCCACATACGTTGAATGTTCCGACCGGTCCATCACAAACCCCTTGTCGTCAACGTACACGTTGAACCTCCAAACCGTTCCATCCTTCGGAGAACGACGTATTAACCACATACGTCGAAGGTTCCAATCCTATCGGACTTGTTGGAGTACGACGTATTAGCCACGTACGTTGAATGTTCCGACCGGTCCATCACAAACCTATATTACGCTCCGTGTGAGGACACAAAGCGTAACCCGTAACATCACGACGAACTTCCAGTGTCATTTTTTGATTTCTTTGTTTCAGACAAGCAGAACGGCCGGAAAAGCGTCAATCAGGTGGACACTTTTTTTTAAGGACTTATGATAAGGGTTTTTTCTTAAAAGACTTATGATTCTGTTAATTTTGTCTATTTTCAGTTTAAAAAATATGCTGAATATTCTTAAAACGTAAATAAATACGTGTGCAAAGAAACTAAACCAAAAAGTCTTGTGGTTTCTTCGTAAAAAAAATTCCAAAGAAACTTAAACAATGACACTCTAGAGTAGAATGTCCCTTTAATTCCTTGCCTTATAACGAGTCAAACTCGTGCTACAGATTCTGGTCAAGATGCGGCGAAAACAGACAGTTGTATCAGTACTAAAAATCAATTTTAATTCTAACTTTCACTTGAATTTATAAGACTGAGGATTACCAAATGCAGTTAATCCACAATAACTTAGCTTTTCTTACCTAAAACAGTACTGGAACAGTAAATAGCTGACGGTTAGATGTACAATCAGCAAAAGAAGAAAAACCATAAGTCAAGGGGTTAAATACGAATAGAGACATTGAAGAAATCAGTATGGCCAATGGAAGAGTCAGAAGAAGCAAGAAATCAATTATAAAGCATCATAAATATTATTTCTTCTTTTAATAAATTGACGGTTAATATTTTCGCCAAGTAGATCTAACAGAAATTAATAAGTAGCATTATGTTTATTTTATGCTGTTCCACTTTTTCTTAGAAAGTCTGCCTGAGAAAAACGAGGTACTGCAGAGGCATCGCCTGAGGATACGTAGCTTCTTGCGATGCAACAGAATTCACTGGCAACGGAAATTTATAGTTCATGCAACGGCGTGCTCGCAATAATATTTTGCCTGTTTCCGGCGGTTTCCCTTCCGCTTTATCTTTCTCAGCCAGTAGTAAACTTGAAAAGAGAGGGAGAGAAACGGTGGCGGCGAGTGAGGTTTAATTTCGGCTCGTGGAATAATTATTTAAAAAGGGATTTCGCGCGAATCACAAAACTCTTTGAGACTATCCCGAAGCGATATTAAATCAAGCTTCTTACTGTTTCCACAACGATGCCTGAGCAACGTTAAATTTCCAAGAGGGAGTCTCATTGTCGCGATATCGAGTAGCGAAATAGTGCTTTAAACTCTGCGTTATTCACGAAATTGTTCCGCAATTTCGCGGAAACCTAATTACCCGCTTCAGGAGACAAGCTGTTTCTCTTGATAAAGCATTTAATCGTAATTCAATGGTCCTTTTCTATGTTGATTATATTGTACTTAAAATAAGTACGTATACCTTATTCGTTTCTCGAATTTCGTGAAAATTCCTTCAATATTTCATTCCTACTATATTTTGCAGATAGACAGTAGACCGACCCTCGAATCAAGGACTTCATTTTCAGAAAAACCCAGGCTTTGCCCCTTCCTTCAATTTCCACTACCCTAACTGTTGCTAACGCTCCCTCAACGACCAATAGCATTTTGTACATTCCATTTCCACCTCCGCTAATCAACTAATCGCCGTTATTAGAAAATTGTACTCCTCTGTGGAACATTGCTCCGAAAACAGTTACAATCGAATTTCCAACAAGGACAGTCCTAGCATTATCCTTCCTACAGCGACGCGCAAGTCGTATTGTGTTTAACCCCTTGACATGCACATAAAACGGAATTTGATGCGTCCGAAAAATACTATTTAATTTGGCTCAACTGAACAGTTACGTGCAAGCTTAGAAACAGAACATTTTACATTGAAATTTGCATTGCTATATAACATTTAATCAGGTTGATATATAATGTTAATGGACAATAATTAAGTAACATTATAAAATAATAAATTAGTAGTTCTGTAAAGTATGAAACATTTCAAAACATTTTGGAATATGTAGAGGAACTAGACATTTTTTACACTGCCAAGTTGTTTCGCTTCTTATATTATTTTTTACGCACACATGGCATCTCTTTGCAGGATGTTCCTTTTGATTAGTCGAAGGTATATGTTGAGGAAAATGTGCCCAATGTTTTGCCTGTATCCGAGTTGGGCACTCATTTTGCGACGGTCTGCCACGTGTCGGATAATTAGGAAGAGACAAATTACGTAGCATATCTTCTGCACTATTCAATCGAAAATTTACAATCGATTGCTTTGTTGAATTAGGTAACTCAGAATAGAGGACATATAGTTGGGGCCACGATATAGCGAGGTCGTAAATTAAACTCTCAAGAATCGGCACCGATTGATGTTGCGGCACTCAAGGCCGTGTATTGCAGTCTGTTAGAGGGTTCCAACAATAAATGAAGGGTAGCATATGATTTGGTATTTCATTTACAAATGGAAAATATGTTAATATTAAGCTACACAATCTTTTTGCACTTTCTATCGGTATATAACACGAGTAGATAAACTAAGATGCTAAAGACATCAATAAGACCTTTACCTGTAACCGTACTTCCAAAAGCGGCTTCCCCCAGAGGGAGAAACCCTAATTTGTCCTAGCTGCATGCAGTTTTCAGTAAATATATTAGAATCAGTTGACTTTCGCTGGATACAAGAATTCTTCGTACGGTCCTGACAATGGTTTCAAGTACTTATCTGCTCGTATCTCTGTCAATTTTCGGGTCCCGGCAGCTAAAACATGTTTACTTTGACGTCTGACCGATTTTACGACCTCGCTATATTGTGGCCCCGACTATAAGCATTATAGATAGCTACATCAAGCATATAAAAGAACATTTTTTTATATCCTTTGACACACTTTCGCATAAGTGGGAAACATGAGACAGTTCTTGACGTCTCGGAGAAGTCAAAATCTACAATGGCACATGAAACGAATGACGTCTCTCATACGGGGTTAATAAACTTCACGATAGCCAGCGTTCTCCGAACATCGTCACAAGCGCGTGTAAACGGGTCTTACAAACCGAATAACGGTGAACGGGACGACGCTACACAGATTATCTTACACCAGTTCGAACATTATGGAACCCAGAAAAGAAATTTTTCAATTCCTCCATTTTCAAATACTCGTTGGTTACAAATACGAATTTCGCATATTCGGATATCAACTTCGACTGGAAAACCTAGTGTATTGTAGGAATCGACGGAAAAAATTTTGAGTGACCCAACCGGGAATCGAACCCGGGATCTTCGGCTTAGTAAGCCGAGGCTTTACGCACTACGCCAACTACCCCCTATTTAATTATGGAGGCCTCGATACTACAGTATATACGTACTTGAATTGAGGACCGTAACAAGGTTAATTTTGCCCACGAAATTTATCGCTTTTCAGAGCCACAGTGCACCGGAGTGCCTCGAAAAATTATTCAAAGTGTAAAAAGCTTCCGCTTACCGGCGAGAAAGAAAGAGAAAAAAAGACGTAAGAGCGGCGTAGTTTCACGAGGTAAAGCATCGTCCCGACCATTGATTTAGTAACTTCCGACTTCTGCTTCTGTTCCGACGACACGTGCGGCGCCCGCAGCCTCGCGACACGTTGCCCCGTTACGAGGCGGAAAGCAACGCAGAAATTTAATAATGTCGCCATGCCGGATGCACGTGCAGTCGTCGCTATTTTCTTATTGCCACGGGGACCGCTGCACAACAGCTATCTCGTTTATGGTCCCCCATCGATTCCAACTTGTAATTGGTCGATTCTCTTTTCTTTCTCTAATTATCAACGGCGAACGGTAATTTTAATTAAGCCGGGTGGCAATTTCCATGCAAAACAGACGAATAACAGAAAATTTCCTCGACTGTGGAAACACAGGTAGCCTCGAAGATGCAAACAAGATAGATAGAACAAAGCGGAAAGTTCGCCGTACGAAACCCCAGCAGCGTAGAGTGTGATCGTACGAAAATGAAATAAGCCTCAGGCGATAATAACGAATCGAACAAAAGCAATTAGAAAGTTTCAGTTTCCCCCTGCAACACTTCATGAACTTCGTGAAAAGCGACTCCTTTGCTAATTGATCGTCCGTAAACGAACCGACTACTGTTATTTTCCTTCTTGCGGTCTGCTGCGCCTCGCTAGATGAAGCACTTGTTGCTCCCGATCTTCGAGAAGTTCATCTTGAATATCGAAGAGCGACCGAGACGAGGCGGGAAAAGGGAGAGCCGCGGGACCTTAATTAGGGAACTTCGGCTAATTCGATTGTCTTGCTGAACGGGGGTACACTTGCCGTGAGATTCTCCGAGGAAGAGAAGAAGAAAAAAGCTAATTCGAGCACCTGGATTTACGCTGATTTGCCTGCGAACGAAAATAGAGGTAAAGGTGCTTAAGCAAACGAGATAGAAGGCAAAGTGTTCCTAGGAATACAGTGTAAAATCCGATAAATATTGCCGCAGCTTGCTCACCGAGCGCGAAAGATAACTTCTCCTTCATAAAGTTCCCCGTAAAGTCTCTGAAAATTTCATAGCCGCTCGCTGCTACTACACAAAGGGTGTACGAGGGAAAAAAGGAACCGGAGAGAGGAGCAATTACTTGAAAACGCGGAAGAACACCGATCGAAATTTTTCACCGAGCGCGAACCATGCCCAGGGTAATAGAAGCAACGTACGATGTGAAAATCCTGTTCTCGCGAGTACTGTTCATCGTTTCGTTCCAAAAATCGCGCTGTCAATTTCGACCCGGTTGGAACAACGAGCTTAAGGTCGTTAAACGTTGTAACAATGCAAACGTGACCGTGTTCGAAATTAGAAATTCCCATTGTTTCTCTCTTTTCTTCTGCATTCTTCTTCTGCTTTTTTTTTTCTTTTTTTGCTGTATCAGTTCCAGAACACGTTTGAACAGAGGGCGCGTCGCCGCGAGAACAATGTCGCGTAATTACAATTATAAGAGGAAACAATAAATATCCCCCTTTTGTGTCTGGCGGCGAATTTCGGCAAATGGAAAGGCGAATAAACACGAGCGAAACATGGACGTCGCTATTTGCAGATAAATTTTCGTTTATTGTCTCTACACTCTCTCTCTCTCTCTCTCTTTTGCCGCGTTCGCAGTGGTTGTTGATAATTTATACGCGGCAGCGCGCGAAACGACGCATCCTTTTTCGCGGGATTAATATCGCGAGAACTCGGTGAAAACGCCGCTATGTGTCTTGACGATGACTCTAACGGCGCTGAAAACGGGCGTAGCTTGCGCGTTGTTGAAAAAAAAAGGGGTGGAATACGGTCGGTAACATAGACTGCACTCACGAAGAAAGCTGTTTTTGGATTGCTTTATCGAAGTGTACTCGGTGGAAGAGCTATAGTGAGATCGTAAAATCAGGTTGGCTTGAAAGAATATGAAACGGCATCGTTGAAATATTAGTTTCGGGTGCGATATAAGTCAAATCAGCACTGATTTTTTCATTACATTTTAATTGAAAATGTGATAAAAACAGTAAGAAAGATAGATATGGGTCTGTACTGACCCAGTCACAGCCACCGCTGGCAGCGTTAGCTGTCCAGGGGTTCACGTTTTGAGATTTGGGGGATTCCTATAAGATGCGCGTTCAATTAACACGTTCAGGACCATGTGACCCAGCGATGGGTCATCAGTGTTACTTGTCGATATGAATAGGTCATTCACAATTATGGAAAAAAGGATTGCATAAAGAGTGTGATCCAACAGTGAATCGCCACGTTTTCAGGTTAGATTCTGAAAAATTAAGTATTAGAAGAGAAGGTCTAAATATGGGCTAGTTGAAATATTCAATCATACTAGTTGCTTCACCCTATTGAAAATAGAACGAAACTACTTTTATGATCTACGATTTATGAACAAAGTAAGTATATACAGTAAATTCTCCACAAGTGTCAGTCCGCAAGGAATCTAAACGTGACACTTGTAGAGTCAGGGACTACGTTTTCGAGCCTTGTGCCTACCTTTGTAGTTTACCGAACGTAGACAAGGACAGCGAATAAAAGATAAGGATGAAACGTGAGTCGAGGCAACCAAGCGATTTAAATACCAACTTTTTTAATTTTACGTTTTTTTATCCCGAAATTTTTCTTAACATATTGATGAGATTTTTCTGATAAAAATGACATCAAACACGACATAATTTGAACAACATTTACTTATTAACACGTTCACTGTCACGCCAGTGTTAATGTTTAACATGTTAAAAAAAATTTCAGATGAAAAAAAGTAAAATTAAAGAAATTATATTTTTCTATTATGAATTGTCGAGCCGTGAAATCTCGTAAAAGAAACCGAGTGGTGTAGCGTTACACGCTTAACTGACAGCGAGCGAGATAACATAGGTGCAGCAATGACGCAGCCTAGGCGTAGGACCATCTATACTGACACTTGTAGAATCCAAACTGACTGACACTTCTAGAGAATTTACTGTATTGTGGAAGAGATAGTGACCTGCGCTAATTTTGTTTACGTGTTCTGTCGCAAAACGTATCTAATAAAATAAAAGTGCTAGCCCATATCTAGACCTCCTCTAATTATAATACACACTTCGGTCATATGAAACGCTGGCAGTAGTGAGCGTTTCTCTGAATTTCGCTGCCTTCCTGCCTTCTTCACGATTTCGAAGCATGCTGAAAATTTGGTTTTTAACATAATCACCGCCATGACGATCACTGGTGACCGTCACTGAGCTTTCACATAATTTTTCTCCTTTACTGTTAAGCTCAAATCAGTATTTTATTATTCTTTTTTAATACAATAGAGTCTAAGTGACGTGGACGGAAAGTTTGTCAAAATACGCTTAACGGTGAATGTTTTAAGCCGGAAACTTTTTAGATCTTTATAGACGATGCCTTTGTCAGTGGGCGATGTCTGCCGTTCGTCGAATCCCCGATTAACTCCGATCCTTTAACGAACGCTGAACTCTCGTCTGGGGAATTAATCTACTTTTTAGAGATCGGTAGACCTAACGACCAGAAATACACCGTTCCTACTTAATTCTTATACAGAACTTTTAAAATTAATAACGTTTTGCGTTATTTTCTCCTAAAGATCATTCTACACTTTCGACGTTGCGTTCTTGAGAATTCCAAAGTTTACGGATCCAAGCTTTCGAGTATGTATATCTGAAAGGAATTGGCTGGTCTAATGGTAGCACGTGGTAGTACGCGGAACGGTTACTGTGCGATTTGTCATCGGATTCATGATACGAATCGGGGTAAAAACGTGGCGGGGAGAGGCACGTCAAAAGTCGTAAAGATGCAAATGCAGGTTTCGCGGAAAAATTGCCGGCTGTCAGCCCCGAAACGGCCTCGAGTCGATGAATCTTCGCGTATGCTGAGCTTTCCCGCTCTTGTTCGACGGAGGCAACTTACGGAAGGTGGATGATATGCGGTCGTATATTATCCTCTGGATGGTCGACTTTATCGTGTTCTCGTTTCCGAAACGTGATGGAGCTGGTTATTAAATTGCGCATAAGAAGAATGACGAATTGCGGAGGACATTCAAGTGGGTACTTTCAACCTTAGGATTTTTCATGGAAGATTTTTTCGAAACCAATCAAGCGGATCTCCACTCCCGCTCGCGAGTGTTTGGGGCAATTACCGAATGCGAAACACAATGAAATCTACCGAATTTTACTGGAATTTATCGAAATCCACCGAACTCAACTGAAAACTACCAAAATTTACTTAATCTTCTACAATCTACCATAATCCAATGAAATCTCCTGAATTCTATTAAAATCTGCTCTATTCTACTAATATCCAT